>NC_090234.1:28106197-28406197 GCF_024489055.1 Chanodichthys erythropterus
GATAATCAATAAACTTTGGAATGTCCAGAACGCTTTTAGCATGCTGGACTGGGTTGTAAAACCCCCCCAGAGACTGACCAGATCCACATTCCAACACCCCACACACACAGGGACACACAAAAACACACACACAGACAGACACAGAAACACACAATCATACATTTTCAACTGTATTTGTAAACTACCACTATGCTGAAATATATATTTCATATATTTTTAGGGCCTATGCATGTTTCCTAGTGTTTAAATGAGTGTATTTGTGCTAGTGTGCATTTTAACGATATAATTTTGTCTGTAAACCATAACTTCTCTCCTATGCCTTTCTGACCTATCGAGTTTGGTCTCGCCGTAAAGCTCCGGACACGAGCTATTTACTGAGATATGTCACACCGCTGACAAATGCATTTTTCTATGTGTTTAATGATACTGTGAAGAACACACTCCATTTGGAGATCTGAATTGATAGTCATAACTCATGCAGATTAAGTCGTGAGGCCAAGCAAAGGAAAAGCTTTCCCGCCAACTTTGCACCCATGTTATTGGCTACCCCACCTCAAGGAGGTGTGTCGGCTTATCTGTCATAAAAGCAAAGACGCACAATTCCAGACACTCTCTCTCCCGTGTTCTCTCCCGGTGACCTCCCGATCGTCTCGTGCACGTCTCCCCGGACGCCTCAGGTGACCGCGCTTCCCAACCACGCGCGCAGCTCGGGAGGACCACTTCCTTTCTCTCTCTCTCTCTTCGGTTAAGTTACTTAAGTTTAAACCTCTTTTGAAAACCCCGCCGGAGAAACCCTCTCGGAAAGGACCAAGCCAAGCGCGTTGAAACTGCTACTCACGGACTTGAACCAATAAGCAAGTATTATCGTTTACCTTAAATTTGTCTAAACTGATTTCTGTGCTGGCTCTCTCAAAAGGGTTTAACTGTGTAATTTGCCATTCTTTGATCATCTTTCTCTCCCTGTCTTTTCTTCATTTTCATTCTCGTGTATATATATGTATTTTCTTGTATATATATTTAGATGTATAACCTCTGTATTCGTAGCTGCATATATTAAAACACTTAATTCATGCTCGATTGTTCTGTTGTTCTTCCAACTGAAGACCAAGTCACTTTAACGTTTTTTCGATCGCTTTATGCTTTAGTTATTTTCATGGCCAGAGAATAACTCCGTTTATAATATTCTGTGAGGGACTTAGTTTGCTGGACAAACGAACAGTTTCTCTAAATAATTATTAAACCAGAACTAATCATATATGTAATTGATTATAATTCGTTGTAATTGATTCACAATATATGTTTAATTCCCCATTGGGTCGATATATGAATCATAATTTATTCATA
Organism: Chanodichthys erythropterus; assembly: GCF_024489055.1. Classification (NCBI taxonomy): domain Eukaryota; kingdom Metazoa; phylum Chordata; class Actinopteri; order Cypriniformes; family Xenocyprididae; genus Chanodichthys; species Chanodichthys erythropterus. The sequence goes on from NC_090234.1 coordinate 28,107,542, forward strand.
ACCTTATGAATTATTATATTCATATTTCATCCATAAATTGATTAATAACCGCTACACATTCGTTACATATATTATTTGGTGGAGAATGCGGGCATGAATAAACAAAGATTATGAGCTTAAACCACTGTCAATTTAAAAGTGTGCATTTGATAATTCCAGTCAGAATATGTCAGACGATGCGCATTTTGGTCACTAATTGCTGGCTTGTTAGATGCTGATAAAGTGATGGCTTGAATTGACATCTCTACTGTAACTGAAAGAGTCTACTCTTGACACATTTTAGCATATGTTCAAATGGTATCAGTGTAAAGTTAATCTGATTTTAGCGAAGAAATCCTAATCTCAGTATTAGAGCGTAAGCCTGTGTTGACGAAGGAATCTCAGCTCAGCGGCATGTAAACTGTACCAGAATTGATTATTCTGCTTTGGTTGGAGAAATACCAATTGCAGTATTGCTTAACCTGTTTCTGATGAATGAATCTCAGTACAGTGTTATATAAATGTAGATTTGGGTAATGCTCCCCTGTTATAGTTAAGATTGATGTCATTCATCTAAACTTTGCCTGCACCTACAAGCATAGCTACCTTTTGACCAAAACTGTGTTTCACTCGCTGAAAGGAATATCAGTATTCATGCACAAGACGGACTTAACTATATATGCTTAAACAAGCTTTGACTTACAGCAAACTGTGTAATTACCCTTTAAACAAGTACAAGACGTTGTTTAAAGTAGAGAGAAGAGTTTACATGAGTAAAATTTGCAAATGCCAAAACATATTTGCATTTTACTGAATGTAATATCAAGTTTTTGAAAATCTGAAAGTATAAGCGTCACATTTTAACTCTATACGTAACTTGTTTGAAATGAGCAGACAGTCTCAATAAACTGTTTGAATTGCCCAAATGTGCATTGGTTCCCATGACAACGACTTGTCACAGGAAGTGCTAACTCATCACCCTGTGATGCCATATTGTAAACAAACCAGGCTAGGTGGCTAAGCTAACCTCACCTAACAGCCCTGCACCTCAGGCTAAGCTAACTAATAGCTTCTACAGTTAGTGGTTAGCATCATTTACGTGAAGCCTTTAACTATAGCTTGTGTGTATGCAGTGTGAACTGATCTAAACCAATTTCCCTTAACCACATTCCTGGTTTTCTGATTTCTTTCTTTCCTTACCTTTAATTCTTCTCAGCTAATTTCACCTGCACTTAGGTGCATTTCTCCCTGAACACTGTTCAGCTAAATCTGCAGTTACTAGGGTGATTAAATCTAAATTTAATTACATGTAAACTGTTTAACTAAAGAAGAATTCTAGGATTTATTGAGATATTTCAATAACACGTTGACTAAACTTCTGGGAGGGACACACACATGGTGTGGTCCTGAACACGCTGCAGCTGTGACCAACTATAGAGTGATTTCCAAAGCTAATCTAATTGTTAATCACTAGTGCTATTGACTATTCCCAATACCAGGTCATTCTGCTGTTTTAATCACTTCTTTAAATATTTTATTGATTTTAATTATAATAGCAGTCAGCTATTTGTTTATTTCTTTCATCTATGTGATTTATTTACATTTTCCTGTTTAGTCTTGTGTGGTTTAATTTCCCAATATAACCACAAGCAACTAGACATACTCTCCTTCTTGATTTTGTTTATTTACAACAGTTGCTTCAATTTTATGAGCCAGTTACAAAGGAATCCGAATGATTGCTATGGCATAATTTTGAGCACCACTAATAAGCACAATCTAATAGGAAAGCTCTCCTCTTCCTCTCTCTTTCTCTTTTCCATTTGTTCGGAGGTCAAGCCTGTTGTGAGCCATCAGTAAGAAATACTAAGAAATAATCTGACCACAAGAACCATCTTAAGTCATTTATTAAAGCTAGCTGTATTTTATACACCTGGCTGCTCACTGTGCCTTTAGCCCTAAATTCTGTTTGATCTTGCAGTAGTCTCTTGCCCTTACTCTCACCACAAGCGTGCCTAAATGTTGCAGATGCTCAGCCTAACTGCCCAGATGGCAGACCAAAAGGACTGGCTATGTGTCGTGAGGAACACCCTCCTAACCAGTGCTGCTGAGCAATTACGGCACCAGAGCCAAAAGCAACTGGACAAAGATGGAAGAGAAGTAAAGGCAGATGACTCAAACCAGAGGTGTGATCACAATGATCTGACTGAAGTCAACTTTTTCTTGGCCCACATCCTTGCTGTTTTGAAACAGGAGGTGGACAACCTCAAACTCCAGATCACAGAGACTCACAAGGAGCTGATGCATGCTAAAAGCCACTTAGACCAGCTAGAGATGGAGGCTCGGGACAGACACAAGGACCTGACAGAATAGAGACACAGAAGAAAAGAGAACTGAGACTCTCTTACCTGCAGCAAACAGAACCACTGCAGGAGAAACGTCTCACTTCACCACATGGAGTCAGCAGAAGAACCTCCCCCAGCCAAGCACAGAGGTACAGAGGGGGAGGCCAAAGCCTTCTGCTTGACACCTTATCAGCCAATTTCCTGAAATCCTCTGCAGCTGCAGAAGGAGAAGGATTAATTCAGACAGACCCAGGTACCAGACCTACCACAGGGAGAAGCCAGGGATGGGAGCATCCTCTCCCTGCAGACACAGCAGGATCTCCAACAGCAGGCAGCCCAAGGACGACTGGACACGCCTGCATCGGACCTGCAGGAGCTTCTAACGCTAGTAAGATAGCTCCTTGAACAGTTCTTACCTGAGGAGTACTCAGCAGTACAAGCTTCTGACCACTCACACAACACCAGCTCAGAGACCTGAGCTTGTCTACTGTCTACATCAACCGCAATGGAACGACCACCACTCCAGGAGACACATACAACCAGAGCCCATCACAGCCTTCCAGCCTTGTGTGCCAGTGGTGTGTCTGATCTTTCTACACCTTCAACGTCGCTCGCTGGTGTCCATAGAAAGAACAACAACGACCGAAAGGGGGGATGTAACGTCTGGACCAATCAGCCACACAATTATTCATTGTATTTAATGAATTACCCATAAACTCACTCTCCCTATCAAAGTTCTCTGAACTCATCCCCCTAAAACTGTAACCAGCATCCCAATGTTGCTAGCACACAGGCCAACCTAGGTGTCCTGTTACAGTTATATGGTACTTTTATGATCCAGAAGAATTCTGGAGAGACTAGTGACTCATTCTTCCTGAGAAGGACAAATAAACTCTCTTAATCCTATGTATTCTCTATATAACCACTTGGGAAATGTATAAACATGTATCCAAGTTTCCCATCTCATGACTTTCCTTTTATAGGCTTTATTCTATGTATTAATTCTCTCTTTTGAACTATTTTGGTATTAATGTTCCATAGTTGCAAATGTATAGTTAACTGAGATCACATTGGCAGCATGCTTGGTATCTACGGACTCCAACTTTCATTTCCTATTTGGTAATTTATGTCACATGTTACTAACTCTGTGACACATTAGTATTATAAGAATCTAGAAGGTTATTCTCTCATTCATCCAATCCAGTGTCTTATGCTAATATCTTGCTACAGAACAAAGACTCGTAAAACTTCCCTCTGAAAGGGGAACTCCTTATTGGCTCAGACACCTCAAGAGGGTGTGACATCTTCACCCCTTATATTCACTGATCACAAGGAACCCCCGCTCTTCCTGCTCTTCCTCCTCTTCTTCTCTTTTACTAATGAATGCTGACGTCAAGATGATGCTTTAAGAAGCTAGAAGCTTCTAAGGAACCCCAGGCTTGTGCCAGGCCTCGGCCTAGACCTTCCATTCACCAAAGATCCTCTGAATCCAGCCGGTTCTCTTTCGTCAAGAAAATATCAGCAAAGATTCAACGGGAGCCTCCACAAATTGCATCAGGACAGTTTTAATTCAACTTGGAGAGACATGCAAGTATCAAACTTAGTCTCATTATCGGATACATTGAGTATCCTTACCCCTTTTAAAGAAGGGCCTGTTAAAACTAAACTGATGGTTTGCTCAAGGCTGTTGATCTGCTGAATGTCCAACTATGCTGTAACTTCTTGCTTCCTGTACTCTGCTTTCTCTCTCTCTCTTGGTAAACTGTATGCATGTATGTGTGTGAATGTTAGAGTAGTTTAAGTGTTTAGTCTAGTTAATAAAGTCTTGTTCATGTCACACGTAAGGTTGTCCGTGTTTTGCGCTCATGTACGGGAGTCCCTATTCATGTCGGTCCTGACTACAGGCTTTTAGTAGAATAAGATTGTTATTTCCCATAACCTGGAAATGAACATTTCTTAGTTAATAAACAATTAACACTGTGTGTTCATTGAACAACAGGTTAATTGATTGTAATATTAATTTTATTACATTAAGTTAATTTTATTGACTGATTAAAATATTAATAATTAATTATAACTAGTTATGATTAATTATTCATATTTATTTTGAGCTAATTTGCTACACCCATTTCGGCGGGAATATTCGCGCGCTTTGTCGCCATAGGCCGCGCAGCTATGCCGCGCCGTCATTGGTTCAACAACTTGTCTATGAGTGAACCAATGACGGTGCAGTTACACTGCGTTATTGAAAAAGGCTTCAGCAGCGGGGAAAAAGGGAGACCTTTCCCCATACGCAGTACTCGTTCCGTATCTCAGGGAACCGAGGTTACGTTAGTAACCGAGTACGTTTTCAAGCATTTGTTGCATATTTGAACCTTTTCCAGCAGTAACTGTATGATTTTGAGATCTATCTTATCACACTGAGGACAACTGAGGGTCTATTAAAAAGGGTCAAACATTCACTGATGCTCCAGAAGGAAACACAATGCCTTAAGAGCCAAGGATTGAACTTTTTAACAGGATGATGATGTCCAAATTTTTCTTATACTGTTTTAATATCTTCTTTTTTTTTTTTCTTTTTTTTTTTCATTTAGTACTGCCCTATGGAAACAACAGAAGATACTTGCATGTTTCCCAGAAAACAAATTTAGTAGAATTTACCTTGATATTCAAATTAAAAAAGTTTTCACCCCCCGGCTCTTAATGCATTGTGTTTCCTTCTGGAGCATCAGTGAATGTTTGAACCTCTTTAATAGTTGTGTTTGAGTCCCTCTATTCTCCTCAGTGTGATAAGATAGATCTCAAAATCATACAGTCACTGCTGGAAAAGGTTCAAATTTGTAACAAATGCTTGAAAATTGAAGAATCTGCAGGACCTGGAGGATTTTTTCTGAAGAATATTGGGCATATTTAGATAGATAGATAGATAGATAGATAGATAGATAGATAGATAGATAGATAGATAGATAGATAGATAGATAGATAGATAGATAGATAGATAGATAGATAGATAGATAGATAGATAGATAGATAGATATAAAAATATATGAAGTACAAATGCTTGGTTTGTGTGATTTGTTGTCTTCAAAACTTTTGTTGATCCTTACGAGGCTCTCTGTTTAAGTTTAGAACTGTTGACACAGAAACACATCTGACATTTTCTGAGCACTAAATTGATTTTGTTTATGTTGCAGATTTCATGAGTGTTTGCCTCACTCGGTTAATTGCTTCTCACAAAGAAGGCAAACAGAGCCCAACTATGTCTGAATAATAGTTACACTGGTAGCAAATATTCCTCTTTGACTGGTTGAAAGAGTTTAGATTCTGCGCTCCCTTAAGAATTTGTTTTCCTTATAAAAGAAAGTACTTAAAATAGTCAGCGCTTTTAGAGGTTCAAGCATCTGAGTTTTCGAATAATTGCCCGCATGCTGAGAGCGTATGCACGTACACACACTCCACGCACAGAAAGGAACATGAGGTACTTTGTTCCTTCATGTCCTCTAAAAGGGGCGGTAATTGCATGTAATTGTAGTTTCTAATGATGGGCTTGCTTTCTGTGGAAACAAAGCAGCCAATGGCAGCTGTTATGGCCAAACTCAAGATAAAAGAAAATCATTAAGCAATTTCATCAAGGTGTATTGCTATACGCAGAGATTCACTTATGTGCACACAAACACACTCATGTAAAACACACAATAGATTCTCACCAAAATTTAAACCTGCAGTGCTGGAGGAGCTAATCAATATTGAGCTAAATGGTGGACTATGAATTCATTAACTATGCTTGTTCTCATATCATGAATACAAATGTCCTTAAGGTTGATCTGGGGCTGTGCTGCAGTTCATACCTTTATTGAGAACTCAAGAGCAATATATAGACAAAGGAATACATCAAAATTAAGCACCAAAAGGTCTCTCTTAGCAGATGGTGTTCTTTTTTATATCCGTTCGCATGTTTCCAAATGCACACACATAGCAAAAGAATTTCATCTGATTTTTACTGATATTATGGAATAAAATAACTAAACAGATGTTTCAGCACAAAAACCTGCATCTTGTTAATGAACCAAAGTCTAAGCAACCATTAAATGTACTATTTAAGAAAAAAATATTTGTCCATTTTTATATGATAAAGCTTACAGCATGTGCTATAAGAAACTCTTTTACAAATAAAAACCAATCACAGTTTTTGTGTGATAGTTTGATCTAAACTTTAGTTTGTTTTCCCCCTTTACATTAATATTATAATTATAAAGTGACCTTTCACACCACAGGCTTTCACAGCTAGTGCTCTGTACTTTAATAACAGTGTGACTGTTTTCAACAGCTAGGTCATTTTGAGAGAACTTTTAGAAGACCAAATTATTTTGATGAATTAATGCTGTAAATTCAAACAATACTGAAAGCTTTCTAACTAATGTTCTGGGCTGAGTCTTTGCTCTGAGGGAATAACCTCATTTCTATAATATTTTGTGATATAGTGACCTTATTCTACAGACAGACACATCTGCAATGAAGTTTTAGTATAGCTAAATATGTTGAACTCTGCAAGCACCTCTCTCCACTTCTCTTGTTGTTTGTAAATGAGTTATGTTGCTGTTTATAGCAAAACAGAAGCTAATGTAAAATAGCCAATAACATCACCCCACATCACTTAAATTTTAAATTAATGTACTACAGGTCATCTGTAACATATATATTTTTTTAAACTTTACTGTATTACTTAGCAGAAGTTGCATTCAAAGCTGTTGTAAACTGTATGGAATATTTTAATTAGAGGAAGGATTGTTTATTTCAATTATTTATATTAATAAAAGGAACTGTTTATAGAACATTGGTGCTCTACATGAGACATCAGATATTTTGTTTGCCATTTATTAAAGCACCAGGTGCATTTATTCTCATTTTTCTTTCAAATGCTGACACAGATACCTATCATTTAGTTTACCTCAAGTACAATTACTCAAAGATAATGCCATATATCGCTCTCAAATCAACACCCTGCTGCTACACATACACAAACTATGTGGGTGTTTTGTAGAAAACAAACCCTACTTTTGAAATACTTTTCAAATAATTAAAGATCAGAAAAGAACAATAAAGAGAGAACTGCATGGCCATCGATCGTTACACGAGACATCTAGTACCCGCTATAACAAAGTATTGATGTTCTGTAATTTTCTAAGAAGACACAGATTACAGCCGTGAAAAATACGACAAATATGAAAATAGACATGACATTTGAAGTGCACACCCCCTCAAAACTTGGCTACATGAAAAATCAACTAACTCCCTTTGAATATTGTTATATTGTTATAAGCCCCAAATTAGATTTTCTCTAAAGAGAGGATTTAAACTTATCTTTGAGTCAGCCAATTCCATAATAATGTTTCCATCAATTCCATAATAATTCAATTTATAAACTCTGTACAAATGTACAATCAGGAAACAATGACCAGCTCACAGAGTTCACGTGAATCATAACTGCTTATGATGAAGGACTAGACATAAGGGTTTGACAGTTAGCAAGATTCACTCGTTTAAAAAAAAAAAAACGACAATTTATCAGAGCTATAATGCTATTTTATCTGTTTGAAGGCCCTGTTTACACTAGTGTGTTTTTGTTTTAAAGCGGCATTTTAAAATGAAAACGACCCTTGTCTACACTGGCGTTTCCACAGCGTTTCAGAAAAGTTCTCTGTCTACATTACACGGCCGAAAACGCATGTCACATGACTGTTCAAGCACACTGGGTATGCGCGTACAAGTGTAAACAGTTGCCTTTTGCGCATGTAGGCAGCTGCAGCATAAAAATATGCTAAGTTTAACTGCAAAATGGCTGCTAAAAATGACAACAAAGCCAGCAAAGATTGCAGTTTAATCTCCATGTTATCGTTTACACGGTCATCAAGGAGCAAACGTGGGCAGCCACGCCATCGTTTTCAAAAGTCTCAGTTTTCGAGGTTCGAAATCGCCAGCGTAGTGTAAACGACAGGTGTATGCATTTTAAAACCTAAGAATCAAAGGATATAAAAAAGCTGTTTTGAGATGCATCACTCCTGAAAGTCATTGTTAAAACTTCGGTAAATTTATATATAGAGAGAGAGAGACTGGGATTAGAGATTGGAGAGGGGTATCTTATTTTCTTTCTTTATAAAGGCTATAGGAGGAAGGAAATGACCTTGTCAACAGCAGTGTCCCTCTAAAATGGACAGAGAAGTGGGGTCTCGGCAAACTAATCTTGTGGTTTTGAAGTGTGTGCATGAGGGAGAGAGACATGTCATTACTTCTGACTGATGTAACTCCTCTGACACCTCACTGGATGACCTGAGGTGAACAAGTGTGTTTGTGTGAATGTGACCTTGAATGAATTTTTGTACAGCGTCTATCCTTGGGCTGTTTGTGGTTTACTCTTCGTTTCAAACTGACTTAGCTCTCCTTTAATCTTGTGCCTTAGACATCTGTTGTGTTAGCCTCTGTGTGTGAGTGTGAGTGTGTATGTGTGTGTGTGAGTGTGCTTGTTTATATGATTTATGAGTACACAAATTTGTATAATGACTTGCGACTTGAGTATTACACTGCCAACCAGTTCAAAAGTTTGGGGTTGGCTTTTGAAAGAAGTCCGTTACGCTCAATACAGCTGCATTTATTGGATCAAAACATTAGTGTGCACTACTGTTCAAAGTTTCCTAAAACAACCAACCATTTTACACAGTTACACAAAAATATTATGCAGCACACCTGTTTTTTTTTTTGGTTTTTTTTTTGGGGGGGGGGGGGGGGTTAAATTAATAATAATAATAAATATTTCTTGAACTCAACGTATTAGAGTGATTTCTGAAGGATTATATGACACTGAAGGTTGGAGTACACTGTAAACCCTAATGCTCAAAATACTTAATTCGTTTGAGTAGGACAAACTTAAATTAAACAAATTAGTTCAGTTAAATTAACAGTTATGAGTATTTAAAACTTTCTTTTACTTTTGAGTTCACAGCACTGACATATTTCAAGTAAACTAAACTGTTTTAGTTGCAGCAGATTTCTAATTCCCAGCATGCTTTGCATCAGACTGTCTAAATGTTGAAATAAAGTGTTATTTTGTGTGTTTTTGCATAAGATTAACATAGGGAGACATAAGTTAGTGTTTAATGTTGTGTTATGTTGGGATTGACAGGGGGTCTGTTATGTTAGTTTTGTAGGGTTACCATTCTGGTGAAGAGTAGACCGTGTGGTTAGGTTGAGGATGGGCTGCAAAACTTTTAAGACCACATATACTGTATGTTGTTTGATTATATACATGCAAGTATATATTGACAGTCTCTTTGATAATTATAACATTTAACCAAGATTTGAATGTGATGTTTATGTAAATTAACTATATGTACTTGAGTAGGGCGAGGTTGAGAACTGTGGGAGCGAAGGAATGCCAGTGATGTGATTGTTAATGAGAGACACCTGTGCACCACACTAGCATTGCTCCACTTCCATGGCTCTCGGCCCCGCCCCACTTGTCACAAAAAAATTAAGTTCTACTAACTTAAAAAAAATAAGTTAGTTAACTTAAATGTTTTGAGGTAATAAGTTTCCTCAAATGTTTTGAGTATTCTGAACTTATTGAGTTTTACAGTGTACTGGCTGCTAAATTCAGCTTTGCCATCACAGGAATATTTGTTTAAATACAGTATATGGTTTATGGAAAAGAATTAAACATAGAAAAATATATTCTCTTTCTGCAGATTACATAGTCACCACGAAATCAAAATGGACAATTCCTTATTTTTAATGGAATATTGCCAAATTTACATGTACATCATTATTTTTGAAAACATTCATGTTCCCCCGCAGTGACATCTCTTCTCTGATGCCGTGTTTACCGGCACGAGTGCTGGGCAACCTGTCACTCACATGAGATCATATAGCAATAGCAAACCACTACTATTCAATGATCTAATCCCGATGTACAAAATGTCCTGCCTTACATTTTTTTTTTTTTCTTTCTTGTTCTTTACCTTGGATATACATCACAATATTGAAGAAAAGACTATCATGTATATTTTAAGCCAGTAGGTGGCTGTCATTCATTAGAATAATTCACTTAAAGGTACAATATGTAAAATTTTTGCAGTAAAATATCCAAAAACCACTAGGCTAGTGTTATATATTTTGTCCAGCTGATTACAAACAATATCTCTAATGTTTTCAACTACTTGTAAATCATGAGAAAATTCCCATTCTAAACAGTGACACGGGGCAGTGCAGTCGCCTGTCAATGACGTCAGTTACCTTTGTTACCGCCTTTACTGACGTAGAAACCACATGACAACAGTGCCGTGGACAAATGCGGAGGTAGTGTCTAGCGTCCAGCAAACCACTAGCTCGCTTCAAACAGTTCTTTATTTACTTCTTGCACATTTTATGGTGGATTGTGTTACTTATTTATGGAACATAATTACTGTTTACCATCTGCCGCTGGTTCTGTCGACAAGGACAGCTCCCGTAAACTCATGACCGGAAAAGCGGAAGCGGCGCCGGCGACTGTCATAATAAAAGTCCCGCTGCTCGTGAGGCGTGTGTTGATCAATCGCTCCAGCTCCTCGTTCAGCTCCACAACACTCGCTCCTGCTCTGCTTCATACTACAGTAACGTTAATAATCGCATCCACGAACATGAGTTCTTCCAGACTCCAATCCCTATTCTTTTGCACTGTCCATTGAGATGGAGACCACATGTCCCAAGTTTCCGCTCTAAAACTTGGCGTCATCAAACTACGCCTTTGTTTTGAATAGGCTTCTAGCGACCTCTAGCGGAAAAAATATCACAAATTGTACCTTTAAATAATTTGTTTGAAAATGATGAGTCATTAAATAATGTACTTAACCAATTTGCTCAAAAACAATAAATCATTCTGGAATGAAACTACTCTGCACTGCTCTGAATGTGCATTACATAAACTATATTTTTAGTTTGGCAGTGCAAAAACAATGTAACAGGGAATAGTGTGTCTAAAATGCAAAGTACTCAATACTAACTTTTATTTAGCAGTTTACTGAACTGCTAAATAAAAGCAAAATCACACAATCATCATCAACCTCTTTGTTACGCCAATAACTTCTCAAACACGGCCCGAGCTGTTGTTGCTATAGTTCTCATAAATTAGTAATGGATGTTTATCCACATACTTTCTGCCATCAGCTCCAGTTATTATAGAATTGATCTCACACAAAGGCTCATGAGCTAAAATAAGAACTGCTAAGACTCAGGCAACATTTTCAAGTAAATGATTATTCAACAGCTAACCAGTTTTACAAGTCAATTAAGTAGACTAATCCTTGCAGACAGAACATTGCACTACAGTCACTATCAAAACTAGTGGAAATTAGCCTACAGAGAATGAACACATGTATTCATGTGTTAATCCATGCTTAGATAGGTTCCAGTAACTGTAGTGTGTGTGTGTGTGTGTGTGTGTGTGTGTGTGTGTGTGTGTGTGTGTGTGTGTGTGCGTGTGTGTGTGTGAGAGAGAAAGAGAGAGTGAGAGAGTGCATGAAGAGCTCTGAAACAGCAATCTGAAAATCGTGTTGGTGCTATGGCAACATGAGATCAGCTCTAGTGTCCAGGTAATGGGATGTTAACAGCAGTGCAGTACCTGACATCTGAATTTCCTCATCCCCAGAACAAGTTATAAATAAGTCTGTAATGTTCACTCAGTACTAAATTGTCATATTTAGTTACATTTATGTTCTGTTTGGTGGACAATTAGGTTCCCTCAAATTAAATTTCATTTCCTCTCTGTGTAGTTCCTGTCTCCTTAGTTTTCATCTGTGTTTGTTGGTTTTCATTGTATAAAAATATGTAGAGAGAAATATGTAGAGTGGTTTTTGTTCTCACATCTTGGCTATTGTTCTTCTGAGTGCTTTTGTTTTGATAACTAAAGTTTTTTGACTACTAGATCTTTCCTTCATGTCCTTGAACCACACTGTAACAGAAGAATCAACCCAACAAAATGAATTTACCAGCAGTCAGACTCAAGGGAGATCGGTCCCTTGAAGACCATACTAGTGAGTTCCTTGAACTGGCTCACTAAACATACCAACACAGGCTCATTGGAAAAACTTACCTGTCAACATTTTTACAATACGCAAAATAAATACCAATACGTACATATCACTGCAGTGTACAACAGAAATGAACTCTAGCAGAGGCAGTAAAACAGCACACACTTTTAATAGTTTTCACACACAATTATGATTACAGGGGCAGATTATGGACTAATAAATGCTTGTTTTCACGCGGCTCCTTGCAAAATTATGTTATGATCTCAAAACAGGATACAGTGAAGGTGTATGTTATTAAACGTGATGGAGCATTAAGCTTTTAGCGCCACTTACCGGACATTTCAGTTCAGAACTGCGGTGATATGTACAAACTCCAAAGTAATAAAACATTGCCATATTCACGTTTATCTGTTTCGGAAAAAAGGAAATACACTTTTAGCGCCACTCACTGGACATTTCACTTTGAATCTGTCACGAAATGTGCACGACACAATGTATTTTGCGTTTTTGCAAAAATGTTGACACAGGTACGTTTTTCTAAGGAGCCTGCAATATACAGTTATGTTCTGTTTGGTGGACATTTGTTTTATGTGGTCCCTTCTTCGATGTGAAAAGCTCCTATGCAAGTAACTAGAGGGCCAAAAGTTACAAAGTGTGGCTTTAAATGTCAAATTTCAGTAAATTAATATAATAAAATAAATACAGACACATGGTAACACATTTTACAATAAGGTCTCATTTAATAACATTAGTCAATGCATTAGCTATAAACTGACAGTGTGCAACATATTTCTTACAGCATTTATTAATCTTTGTCAGTGTTAGTTAACAATGCAATTGTTTATTCATGTTACTTTGAAGTGCATTAAGTGCATGTTACTGTTAACACACTCAAAAATGTTTTTATACTATTCACTTTATTTAAACTATTCATTTTAATTTAACACCATTAGGTTTCTTGAACAATGAACAATGCTTCTACAGCATTTATTAATCTTAGGTAATGTTAATATGTTAATAAACCAATCCTTATTGTAAAGTGTTACCTGAAATAATACAATAATACAAATAATCAAATAAAAAACATAAATATTTGTTTAAATAAAATAGTAATATAAATATAATATATTTGTGTATACTATTTTTTTTTTTTTTTTCAGTTACAGTTTTATTGTGTCTGTAATTATTCTCTGACTACATCCCACTTAATTGCAGTCGAAATGGAGTCAGCGTTTTGAGTGCTTTCAGTCTTGCAACATCCCTCCACCTCCTCTCAGCAATTGCCTGTGTCAATGTGCCAGTGGACCAAGTTAGCATGGTGATTCAGCTTTTTTAATGTAGCCTTACTGCTAATGCTATTTCCACCCCATTATAAAGCTCTCAGAGGGCTGTAGTCCACCTGTAGTCATTGTGGAGGGTCATTACAGACCCTCTGAAAGCCAGAGCGGCCCAGTCAGTCAGGCGTCATTGTTTGAGAGCATCTGCACACAGCAAAAGGGCCACTTCACCCCTCTAGTCATCCAGACCAACAGTCGTAATGGCCACCATGCCCTCTATTGATCCATCTCTCTTGGAGATATTCTCTTTCCCTCTCTCTGTGTTGCTGATCCATCTGTTGCCGTCTGTTTTGAATTTGTGCTGAGTTTTCTTCTTTTAACAGGGATGTAAACACTGTTGGATTTATAAACACTGATACATGCATATTATGTAAAGAGAGCCAATCCATCTCATATTTCCATGTGGTCTTGCACTTGTGCTTTTTTAAATTTTTTTAAATTAATGTTTTAAGTATCATTCTATTCAAAATAGTTATTTGGACTTTCCATAAACATAACAATTTTTATTGCTACAGTTTAAAGTGTATATACTAAACTGTATATTCTATCCCTTAAACTCAAACACAACTCTCACAGTAAGCACTCCTCTGCTGTGATTATGACTTTAATTTTGTGATATTTTGCCTTTGCCTCAATCCTTGAAAATACTAGCTTTCTCTCTCTCTTTTTCCCCCTGTTTCGTTTGAAAATTTCAACACTCACTGCATCTGTTTCCTCTACTCTCTCATCGAAACCTCATGGTAATTGAGTTTGCTTGTTAACACATCTTCACGGAATGCCTCATTAAAATGCCATAGCCCCATGATTAAGTATGCGTGTGACTAGAGGGGCATAAGGAACTTGATTGAAAGTAAAAATGAAAAGCATCAAGAGTATGTTAAGGCCCTTTGAGTAAGCTGCAAAAAAATTACCCATAATAACGCTAACAACCGAGTTGCTACGCTTCTAAAACAGGTTACAGTCAGCCTTGTTGTGATTTTTCTTGATATTTCTTGTCATTTCACAATATATAAGTTACAACTTATTTGAAAAGTATTAATCTGTAAAGTACGAGAGGAATACAACATCCTTTCCAAAATAACATTAGCATTAGCATGCTAGTCACCCTCCAGCAGCATCTGCCCGGATCGCCGGAGTGCCGTCTCATTTCATTTCACAAAAACAGAGAAATTAGAAAAACGAGAGAGAGAGAATGCAAAAACAGATTCTGACAAACCAGCCCAATCCACAAAGGCTGTCGAATTAATTAACACACACTTGTTTCCGTTAGTTACGACTCGATGGCCGTGATTCTTGCTTCGTCTCAGAGGCCGAGGGACCAGCTGCATATGGGATGCGTACAGCATAAAACTGTCTCAGGAACATTTTTATGTGATTGTGGTACACAAACAGTTGAAGCAGAACAGAAGTTTAAGCGAGAAATCCCAGCCGTCTATGTCATTGTTTTGTTGATGTTTTTCCAGGATACAGCGACTTAAATTGCACTGGTGTACTGTGTACAAGCAGGTTTTTCAGGGTTTTGTTTATAGTATCACATGAGCAAGAGTGCTATATTGAAGCTCATTATTGTTATCATAAAAAAGGTGATTTATGAGAAAATCTGATAAATCATTTCATTCTTACCCAAACCCCATCAGCACAGAGGTCAGAAAGCATTTGTCAGATCCAGCCGCTGTGACATTGCATTGATCTTTATCAGCACGTTTTTGTGCAGCGCATAAGGGCTGAGAGGCGACAGAGCGTTGAGAAGACACATGTTGATGGCCACCGCCGAGATGCCTGCCGTGGAACATCTGTTTGGTGCCTATGAAAACCGTCACCAACATTTTTTACTTGCTCAGCAGCTGTTGTGGCCTCAGGACTGTTTATTCAGTTGAAGTTAGTGAAGATTTATCCCTATTTACAAAAGTTTATATATATATATATATATATATATATATATATATATATATATATATATATATATATATATATATATATAATATTATTTCCTACTATATGCTATACATTCTTTGCTAGCACCTGTAACTATTGCAAGAGTGCATGCATCATTGTTGCTTTCCACCGTCTCATCTATTTTAATGAGAATTATCTCAGAATTATCTTTGCATCATTTGCTTTAAGAGCCAAGACAGGGCATACAGCATAGCTCAGTTAATATGACTCCACATTGCAGAGTTTTAAATCCATTACAGAGTGATTAAAAGTAATGTCTTGAATGTTTTGCAATGATAAACATTAACTGTGTGATGCATAACTCTCCACAAAAGAGCTTAAACACAAACACACACACACACACACACACACTCACACACAAGCACAAAAAAATTATCAGCTGTTGTGGTTTCCCAATAATCACAGTAAGTCAAAGAGGAGATAAAGCACCTATCGCTTTTTTCTCATGTAGTTGTCAGCTTTTTTAACAGTGTAACACAATATTAAAAGAGAACAAGTGACCAATCCAGCTACCGTCTGTTTCCATTTCCTTCACTTCCATTCACAGGACATCTACTCCATATTTCTAATCATATAAACAACAGTGCTATTCTATAACACCAGAATGCTCATACACTCTTAAGAAAAATGGTTCTAAAAAGTATAGGGCTCTTCAGCTTGTAACAAGCAGAACCCTTTCTGGTGCTAAATAGAACCCTTTTTATAACGTTCCATAAAAAGAACTTTGAAAGTGCTACATAGGACCTTAAAGATGTTATATTTAATAATAGTTTATTTTCATTAATATTAGTATATTAGCATCTTCATATTATTAATATTAGTATTATTACAGTTTTTCTCAGTCGCTTTGGTACATTTCTCGAATCAAACTCACAATTTGCAAAACAGTAAGTGCATTTCTCAAAACAATTTGTACAAATAGCAAAACACCATGGATAACCTGCAAAAGCCACTCTCTTACTCAAAATCCTTAGTTCATCTCTCAAAAGTAAATATCTGTGTCAATGAACATGTCAGTGCCATCAGAATGACAAGTCCTTGTGTCATTGTGTACGGGTATAAGACAGTCAAATTGTTTAGTCATGTTCTCAATATAACCGTTTACTCTGGAGGGACGTTCTGATGGAAACTATGGCTAAAGTTTTGATGACAATTACAGTTTTTCTCAGTCGCTTTGGTGCATTTCTCACATCAATATTTACATTTGCACAACAGTTCATGCAGTTCTCAAAACAATTAGTACAAACTGCAAAACCTAGTTGATAACCTGCAAAAGCGTGTCACTTGCTCAAAATGGATAGGTAATTCCTCAAAAGCAAGTATTTATGTCAATGAAAGTGCCAGTGTCATCAAGATGAAAGTCCAGACACCATTGTTTATGAACAAGATAGTCAAATGGCTTTGTCATGTTTTCATTATGACAGATTACTCTGTCATTGTTTTCCAATGCAAAAAAGTCAGATCTTGGTGACACTACCTGAAAATGCTCAAGACAGCACTATATACTATTTGCACAGCCATTTGAAAAATACAGTAAAGTTACACATTACTGTATTTAGTGAGGTAACTGAGTACAAGACACTGAATATGTATGTTTCACATTTTTACTGCATATGCTCTTTGCAATTCTAATTTGTTCACAGCATTGTGCAAAAGAAAGAATACACCCTTATTTGCAACAAACATAAACTCCCTTTGGGTAGAGCTGTGCACAACTGTAAACAATATTGCAGTACATATGGCAAATCTTTACTGTAACACTACTGTACACTACAATACACTAAATGTGTGATGCAGTAAAGCTGTACGTCTGAATGTAAAACGTACAGTGACAAGTTCTTGTCCCACTGCAAGCTTCATGCATGACACAATGACAGTAGATCAGTGCAGATTGTTTAGTGCTGAATTACTGTCCATTTATACACACCTGTTCTCCCGACAAAATGTTTGAATAATTGAATTTACAGTGGTTCTCACAACATTTGGCTGCACCCTTCGACCAGCCTCAGCCATTGTGAGGCCGTGATTGACAACATGATCCACAATTGTAGCCCTGATTTCATCAGGGATCTGCCTATTGGCCTCTTCTTCCTCTTCCCCTGTTTTGTCCCCTTCCCCTTCTTCCCCGCACCCTTACCCCTCTTCCACGAGGCTGACCTTCCATTTCTGTGTCACAGTATTGTAGAAATGGTACACACCATGTCCTGCTTGGTTCGTAAATGCTTGTAAAGTGGGAGTTTATGGGATTCACCTCTGACAGTGATTGTAGAGAAGTGGTTTATCATTGGTTGCAACTAATGCTTCACACACCCCTTCTTATCAGTGAAAGTTGAGATTCACTTGAGAGAAATTGTTAAATTTAGGAGACATTTTCAGGAAAAAAAAAAGATTTAAAAAAAATGTGTAATATTTGTGTGACAGATTTTGACAACTAGTTCAACATTTTTGTATGTAATGACTCAAGCAATGAAATGAGGACTATTAGTTTTATATGGAATGACTATTCAGCATTCACAAGTATAGTTAATTTTGACTGACATGACATAAGCAAATGATAATGTTGTAAATAGCAGAGAGTTGTATGAAAGCAATTGATGCATGTCCAAAAGCATTTGCAATTTGTTCAAAGGAATGAGAAACTGCTACTATGATGTGCACAAATGACTAAATGTTGTGGAGATTGAACTAACTGTTGTGCAAATGTAAAGAGTGATGTGAGAAATGCACCAAAGCGACTGAGAAAAACGTCTCGGTTACGTATGTAACCCTCGTTCCCTGAAGGAGGGAACGGAGACGTACGTCAGTAGTGACCGACGAATTGGGATATCGCTAGAGAGCCCTATCAGCTTCGAGTGAACTAAAACAAGCCAATGGAATTGGCGTGCGATATTTGCATAATGCTCACTCCGACAGGTGTATATAAATAGGAAGCAGATGCAATCGCACTCTGTTTTTCGCTGAGGAGACAACTGGTGTCTGCACAACAGCGAGGGTACAGAAACTGTGGCGACGGGACGTACGTCTCCGTTCCCTCCTTCAGGGAACGAGGGTTACATACGTAACCGAGACGTTCCCTTTCAGTCGGTCACGTTCGACATACGTCAGTAGTGACCGACGAATTGGGATCCCAACTAAAGCGCCACAGTTACGAAACCCCTTCCAGTGCCCAGCGCAAGCTCAGCCGCCCATAGCACCGGCTGGACGGTGAAGGGGGCGAGCTTACACCGAGAGAGTCTACTGCTGTTCCGACATACCCACTAGTAAACTAGACTACACTGGGGAAGCGAACCCGTAGGGGACGCTGCGGAGGCCACTACCTACCCAATGGGGGAGGAGTTTACGTGGAGAATACACATATGGACTGGCCCGGGGGGCAGTATGCATATGGAGTCCCTGGGATGGCTCCACCTGGTAGGGGGAGACTCATCTGACAGGTGACAGCAGAGCTGGCTCTGCTAAGGGAAAGACACGGACTCACCGTAGGGAGTTTTAAACCGTGGATAATTACACATATGGGACCGCTCACACAGAGGAGTCACGACATATGGGCCCCAGCCAACAGACAGCGTCAGCGACGGATGTAGGCCTGGCATCAGACACTCCGCAATGTCCGAAGGGGGAGGCCGAAGGGGGAGGCGGAAGAACTCGACAGGGTTCGCCAAGTGGGGAACACGACTGGAGTGAAAGTATGCACGTATCCGGCCAGGGGGAAGGAATGGCATTGCAAACTGACACTTAGAGCGGGTACAACACGTCTACCGACTAGTGGATGCGAGTACACGTGAAGATACCGGCTCTACACGTAGGCTATAAAACCTAGCGAACGTGTTAGGTGTCGCTCAGCCCGCAGCTCTACAGATATCTGTCAGCGAGGCGCCATGAGCCAGCGCCCAGGAGGAGGCCACCCCTCTGGTGGAGTGGGCTCTCAACCCGAGCGGGTAAGGCACGCCCTGGGATTCGTACGCCAAGGCGATGGCATCCACTATCCAGTGGGCCATCCTCTGCTTTGAGACAGCCTTTCCCTTCTGCTGGCCTCCGTAACAGATGAAGAGCTGGTCTGAGGTCCTGAAGCTTTGCGTTATGTCCACGTACACACGCAGAGCGCGGACGGGACAGAGCAAAGCTAGGGTCTGCTCCAAGGGCTTCGCTTGCAGGTTCACTACATGATCTCTGAAGGGAGTGGTAGGAACCTTGGGCACGTATCCAGGCCGGGGTCTCAGGATGACGTGAGAATCACCAGGCCCGAATTCTAGGCACGCTTCGTCGACCGAAAATGCATGCAGATCCCCTACCCTCTTCAGGGAAGCCAATGCAACCAGAAGAACAGTCTTGAGAGACATTAGTTTCAGGTCGACTGATTGCAAAGGCTCAAAGGGATGACCCCGGAGAGCTGTGAGAACCAGGGTCCGATCCCAAGAGGGTACGGAGGAAGGGCGAGGAGGATTTAGTCTCCTCGCCCCCCTCAGAAACCTGACGATCAGATCGTGTTTCCCCAGGGACTTACCTTCAACTGCGTGGTGATGTGCGGCGATAGCGGCAACATACACCTTCAGGGTGGAGGGAGACAGCCTTCGCTCCAACCCTTCTTGCAGGAAGGAAGCACGGATCCGACCGAACATAATCGGGGGTCCTCTCGGCGAGAGGCGCACCATTCGACGAACAGGTTCCACTTCAGCACATAGAGACTCCTAGTGGAAGGAGCTCTAGCGGAAGTGATGGTGTCTACGACCGCTTGCGGGAGATCACTCAGAACCTCCGCATCCCGTCCAGGGACCACACGTGGAGGTTCCACAGATCGGGACGCGTGTGCTACAGGGTGCCCCGTCTCTGAGTCAGGAGGTCCTTCCTCAGAGGAATCGGCCAGGGAGGGGCTGTCGCGAGGAGAATACACGCGTTGTACGTGGCCCCGGTGGCGGAGGCATCTGTGGAGACCACAGCGTGCCTGGACACCTGTTCCAGGGGCACTCCGGCCCGCAGGAACAAGGGGTCCGGCCACCGGATGAGAGTGCGTCGGCAGCTTGGTGTCACGGGAACACGGAGCGTACCGCGCTGCCACGCCCATCTCGGGACCCAGCCGCGAAGCCAGTGTTGAAGCGGTCGCATATGGAGCAATCCGAGCAGCGTTACCGCGGCTGCAGATGCCATATGCCCCAGGAGCCTCTGAAATAGTTTCAGTGGAGCCGCTGTCCTGCGACTGAGCGTACTCAGGCAGGTCAACACCGATGGGTGACCGAGTCTAGCTCGAGACCGAGATAAGAGATCCTCTGCCCGGGGGAGAGTTTGCTCTTGTCCCAGTTGACCCGAAGCCCCAACCGGCTGAGGTGAGCTAAAACCATATCCCTGTGTTCGCACAACTGCGCTCGCGAGCTGGCAAGGATCAACCAGTCGTCGAGGTAGCTGAGAATACGAACGTCTTGTTCCTTGAGGGGAACAATGGCCGCCTCCGCAATCTTCGTAAAGACACATGGTGACAGGGCCAGCCCGAAGGGTAGGACTTTGTACTGACATGCCCGACCCTTGAACGCAAACCGTAGGAAGGGTCTGTGGCGAGGCAGAATCGAGACATGAAAGAACGCGTCCTTCAGGTCGATCGCTGCAAACCAATCCCGGGGACGGACGCATTCGAAAATGCGCTTCTGCGCATCTTGAACGGCAACTTGGGAAGGTACCGGTTCAAGACGCACAGATCCAGGATTGGCCATAGCCCACCGCCCTTTTTGGTACAATGAAGTAGGGGGCTGTAAAACCCCAACTTCATATCGGCTGGAGGGACCAGCTCGATTGCATCCTTCGCCAGGAGGACAGCAATCTCCGCCCGGAGAACAGGTGCGTTGTCCAGTGACACCTGAGTGTAGTGGACACCCCTGAAAACCAGGGGACGCCGGGCGAACTGAATCGCATAGCCGAGTCTGATGGTACGAATGAGCCAGCTGGACAGGCTGGGGAGCGCTATCCACGCTTCCAGACACTGAGCCAGCGGGACCAAAGGCACCACAGATGCACCGGGGGGCAACGAGGCAGAGAACGGGGACCCGACTCGGACGGCATGGGAGCGGCCCGGAGTGTGGTCAGACTCTGCGAGGCAGCAGTGCGTATGGGAGACGCCGCACGGGGCGCGGCCTGCACCATCACACTGCCACCTGCTGGCGATGTGAGGGGGGCTGCGCGTGACAAGGCAGGGCCTCGCATGCTGACAGCCGCAAGCAGAGTACGGGGACCCGACTCGGACGGCATGGGAGCGGCCCGGAGTGTGATCAGACTCTGCGAGGTAGCAGTGTGAATGGGAGACGGCACATGGGGTGCTGCCTGAACCACCACACTGGAACCTGCTGGTGAAGTGAGAGAGGGCTGAGAGTGGCAAGGCGGGGCCTTGCACACTACCAGCCACACCCTCTTGGGACCTGGAGGATCAGACAACAGTTCTATCTGTGGGTACCGCTGGACTCCGGAAAGCCAGCGGCGGAACAGACCAGAATTCTCCACCCGGCCCTCCTCCGGGGAAAGAACTGTTTCCTTCAGCTGCAGGTCACCATATCCCCAGGACCGCCTCCTGTTAACCAACTGGGTTGGCTGCGGGGAGAGCGGGCTGGGTTTTAGGCCAGCTTGTGAGATGAGCACATCGAGAAAGTGTACTTGATGATGACACATCCCCGCAAGACTAGCCAGGGGTGTTTCCGGACCACCATGGTGGACATTGTCTGGCCAGAGGCCTGCGCTATGACCTGCATCGTGCGTAGCTCAACCCTGACTCAGAACTACCCCCCCTAAAGGGTAGTGAGAGAGAAAACTTGTAATGCAGATTATGGCCCCCTTGGCGCTCCATATTTAACACCAAAGAGGCCACAAAACTGCCAAGTTTTTCCATGCACGTCCGGGCACAAGGAGCGGGTCAAGGCGAGTGCGCGTCACACAACTCCCCCAGGGGCCCGGGAAAGCATGGTTGTCAAGTCTGAATCTGATTCAGCATGAGCACATCACGACTGTGGGATGCTCAGCATCATCTTCATTTTCAGAGCCCAACAATACTCTCAAATCCTCTGCTGGAGCTCCGACTAAGACGCTAGGTCCCTCATGAGAAGGACCAGCAATCCAAGCAGAAGCTCCAGCCATGTTGGACAGTGAACGTGGCCGTCCAACTGGACGACACACGGCGCACTGGGCGCCGACGTGGCCATGTTTTATTAAACATGAACCACCCACGGACATAGTCACAACATGTTTGCGATGCACTAGAGGAGTGGGGGGCCCACGGAGAATGGCTCGGCGGGTATAGCCCCACTGTGATCCTCTGGTCACCCAGGCTTATTAACCAAAGTAGTATTCTTCTTATTCAGAAAAATAACTAGATCGGGGAATAAGTGTGGGGACTCCACCTCATTAAAGGCGCTCGAGTCTCGACCGTGCATCTAGAGCGCCAAACGACGCGCAGGGTTGCCACGGCAACGCGCGCTGTCAGCCGGCAGCTCGACGGCACACGGCACGCTGAACGCTCAAGCCCTTACGAGAAAGGCGAAACAAACAACGCGCCGACGTGGGCATATTCTCATAAGAGAATATGAACCACCCACAAACACAGTCTCAGCACGCTAAGCAGACATGAGAGAAAGTGATTGTGGCCGTCATTGAGGATAGGAAACGACCGCCTCCAGAAACGCACGGACAGAATGACGTCTTGAAAAAGACGCAGTGTCTGTCTGTGAAGCTCTTTTAGAAGGGGAAGAGTCAGCTCTCTCGTGCTGAAGCACACAGGGAGTGACGCGATGTGTTCAGGTACACCACTCCCCGAACACACCGGGAGGAACCGGCCCAAATCGCAACAGACAACTGCGTTTTATATGGGAATTCAGTTGCTGTTAAAACAGCAGTTGAGAGCTTAAGCTCAGGCTCCCCGGGAAGCTCGCGACCTCGCTGTTGTGCTTTAACGCCAACACAAACAGACGCTGAATCTCCAAGGCTGTTTAGTTTCACTCTTGTGAAGTCTGAAGCTGGACACCAACTGTTGGCTCCGAAGCGAAAGACAGAGTGCGATTGCATCTGCTTCCTACTTATATACACCTGTCGGAGGCGGTGCGCATTATGCAAATATCGCACGCCAATTCCATTGGCTTGTTTTAGTTCACTCGAAGCTGATAGGGCTCTCTAGCGATATCCCAATTCGTCGGTCACTACTGACGTACGTCGAACGTGACCGACTGAAAGGGAACTGTATTGTCAATTATAAGTTACATCTTAGTGTATGTGTGAGTGTAATTGCAAGGGAATGGAAAAGATTCAAATTTACTCTCTTACTGTTTGTACTGTATTTTATTGACAGAACATGCCATTGAGTCATTGAGTCATGTCGTTATTGAGTCATGTCATGTCGTCAAGATTCACCTGGGAGCAATTTACCAATTCAGGACAGATTTAGAAAAAAGTCTAATGGAAATATAGAAAGTATAGAAATATGCTTGACATATTATGATAACTTGTTCAACCATTTTGCATGTAAAGACTTATGCTATGAGCTTGTGCCTAAATGTTGTGGGGGGTGAGACTATTCAACAGAGACCCAATATAATACATTTTGATCAACATGACATAAGCAACTGATAATGTAGGAAACAACAGAGAATTGTACATAATCATTTGCATGGATGTACCAAAGCATTTGCAACTTGTTCAAAGAAATGAGAAACTGCTTTTTTGATGTGCACAAGTGACACAATGATGTGAGAATTGAACAGGTAGTTTTGAGAATTTCAATTCTGATCTGAGAAATGTACCAAAGCGACTGAGAAAAACTGTAATATTATTTACTTACTTATTTGATATTTTATTTATTTTATTTTTATCTGCCTGGTCTTATAATGTCATGTTGTGTCAATTAGGTACTTTTATTTATTTGGCAAGCTGTAGCAAAAATGACTGTGCTCTAACAACAGTTATTAGCTGAATACATTAATAAATAACAGTTGACATTGATCATGATAAAGATGAAAACCAAGTTCCAGTGAAATATATTCACAATCCTTTATGATGTCTTTACGTCCATCATTATGTGTGTATGTGTTTTAAGTGGTAGTTTCTCTCTGTAGATGATCGGGACAGCATCTGAAACACACAATTGAGTTTAGTTACAGTGTGTCTCTTCCAGTTGTTTATGTAAAAACAATTATGTTTATGAAGGCCAAAATTAGCAAAAATTGATAGTATGTAAGCCCTTTACAATTTTAAAAGGCAACCGTGATAGAAAAATCATGGGGTAGCTTTAATGTTTTTGTTGTTGTTGTTATTGTTGTTGATTGTGACTGGGTATGTTTATGCATAAAGTAATAAACTTTATGCAAAAAAAAAAAAAAAAGGATCATAAAATCAATATCTAGGCCTGAGTGATCTTAATTTACATGTTTCGTTAAAGCTGCAGTCCGCAATTTTTTTTGGTTAAAAATGATCCAAAATCAACTTTTGAACAAGTACACAACCAGCCAGTGTTCAAAACTATCTAATTATCTTGTCTCGATTCACAACAGTAAGCTTGTAATTTTTTATAATAAGAGCGACATGGTGGATTTCTGCAGGAAATTTTAGCATGCAGCAGTTCCTCTGTGTGTCATTGCATCACGTCCGTAAACAAAGGAAGGAGTTCAGGCTAATCGGTTTTATCACGTGAGGAAGCTGCCGGTAGCGGCACATTTATAGCCTGTTCTCACAGCAGCTGAAATAATTAAACTTATCAATTTGATGGCGGATTGTAATCCAGAAAGATCCAAATGACAATCATCAATGACAACTGGAGATTCACCTGTTGTCAAAAAGCAAAAGACTTGGACTGTGGAGTGGATACAGAAATTGAAATCTACAGGTAACACTAATACACACTAAATACACATAGTCACACAATGCTGATGTTTTTAACAATAACAATTTGAGAACAATATAACAGTAATAATAATTTGCACGGTTTGGCATGATCTGAGCTAAACGATCATTAGATTTGATCATCATTGGCAGTGCAATTTATTGTAGGCCTAATGCTTTTTTCCTCAGTTGGTCAGAACAAAAGTGGCAGACATGTTACTTACTTGTTCAGATGATATTTTCCAGTGAAAATCTTACATTGGTCATACTTTCAAGACATAGAATCTGTGATTCTGAAGTGCAGTATCCACACCGGTGTGGTGACTGACAGCAAACATTAGATTCATCCGCGCTGACGAGCTGCGCCGATGCACAACGCACAGATAACTGCTCCGCATATGACTGCAATCGCATGTTTCAAACAGAGATGGCGACAAAGAGGAAAAATTGCGGACAGCAGCTTTAAACTAAAAAGAGAAAAAGACATGATTAGGAAATCAGTTACATTTTTTTAAAGTTAAAAGTTTGCATTTTAAGAAAGAAATAATTTACCTGTTGAGTGTGTTGGCAGTCTGTGGAATTGAATGGCTAAGCTCCAGAAAATCAGTTATGGGGTGGCTTTGACAGTTAAAGATTTGAAAAACAAAAAGTTGTGAATAATGAACCCTAAACTCTAACACAAAGAACCATTTATGGAGAAAATAGCTAATTGTCACAAGATTTGTCTGGCAGTAATTTTTTTTATGGTTTCAAAAATCAAATACTTTTTTCCCCTCCATGGCTTTTTAATGGCAGGTTCCTTTCGTAACAACTCAGCCCATATAGTGTGATGATGTACTCCGTAAACCTTCCCTGTGAAATATTCAACTGAGTAAAAAGTGTGACAACTAGCCCTGGCCTCCCATATCATTTTAATTATCTATAGTACAAAATAAAATATGAATAGCAGGCCACCTCTATCATATGGTTCCAAACTGAAGAACATATCCCATCATTCCTTCTCTACAATTCCAGCATGTTTGTCTTTCCAATATCTCTTTACTTTTCTGTAATGATTCTCACTGCTTGAAAAGCTGTATGCTTTTGAAATTACCTTTTGCTCTTGTGTAAGCATCTCTCTCTCTTTTTCTCTCCGGTCTCTGCAGGAAACAGTGCAGGATTATTGGTCAGGCCAGGGCATTAGGGTTCTTACATTTCTTTTTAGTTTATCTTTATACATTGGGTTGGCAGTGTGAGGTTAGGGTTAGGGTTAGATGTGGGTAGAAGTGAAAAGAGAAGCATTCATACTCACATTCATCTTTCATTCATCAAGGATGCATAAAATGATCAAAAGTGACAGTAAATATTTAAAAGCATCATTACAGATAATGCAAGTTTCTACTAGGGTTGTGCAGCAGAGACAATATCTGTATCTGTAACAATCTCAAAATTATTAGCATTTGTGTCTGTATTTGGATAAAACCGGAAATGGGTGGGGCTTTAACCGGCAGTTTGTCAAATTACTTGAGAAAACCATTTTAAAAAAGTATGTTTGTGCTTGATCTAGCCTTAAAGAAAAAAAAATAAAAAATTTGTTGATTTTGTTGCTGATTTAAAATATTTATTTTAATTGTGAGTGTGGCAAGCAGTTTTTAGGATTTCAGGATTCCCTCATTCAAGTAGACAGGACTTGGTTTTGGATGCCTGAAATAGCTGCCTGAAGGCATTGCAAATATAGCCGCAAGTGAACAGACTTTCCCTGAAAAGGGAAAACGTGAGGAGTGACTGTGTCTGCCAAATATTTTTTCTATTATTCGTCAGAATTCATTATTCATTTTTAAGCCATTATCCATGCCTTTCAGAATAAGGTATTGGGCTTCGGGCACAGCCCTATTTTCTACATTACAATCTGTTAACAGAGGTGACTGTTTCAAAATGTTCATATGTCAGAAACAGCCCAGGCTCATTAGAAAAACGTCAACATTTTTGCAAAACGTGAAATACGTTTTGTTGTGCACATTTCGTGACAGTTTCAAAGTGAAATATTCAGTGAGTGACGCTAAAAGCGTGTTTAGTTTTTTTTCCGGAACAGATGAACGTGAATATGGCAACGTTTTATTATGTTGGAAGTTTTTCTACTTATCACCACAGTTCTGAATTGAAATGTCTGGTGTGTGGTGCTAAAAGCTTAATGCTCCATCACTAAACCCTAAACCTACATGATAGTGTTAACAAATGCAAATGTGACATAAAAATGCAATCATAATCATTGCATTTTAGCTTGTTTTTGGCATGGGACCCGTCCCAGAGCTCTTCACATCGCAAGGACAATTCTGTACCAGCTGAGCTACCGAGCGAACTTATTATATCAGTAAAACTGAACATCTGGCGCTGGGTAAGTGATGCAAACTACAAAATATATTAGTTTACAAATCATGCACTATAATAAAAAGTGTTCTGAGGTCATAACAAAATTGTGCAAGGAGCCACATGAAAACAAGTCTTTATTAATCTACATTGAAAATGGCCGTGATTTTAACAGTAAAAGACTGTAAAAATGCTGCGGTGAAAAACTGTCAATTGGTTTACAGAAAGTTTCCTTACTATATACGGTGAATAACTGTAATAGATCTAACTGTACATTTAATGTAATTTTACGGTAAAATACCGTTAAATTAAAAGTTTTGGGAAAATTGTAAATTGTAAATTGTAAAAATTTACAGTGAAAAAACGTAAATTGACATTCCCACAATTCCCTACGTGACACTTCACATTTGATATATTTTCGTTGAAATAACTCTGTTTCTTCTCAGTTTTTCTCATTTTTTTTTTCTAATCAGTTATGTACATTAGGGTTTTATGTTACATCTAATGTTGTTAAATTAATGTTTATTGCATTTTTTAAATTTCATGCATGTTACCATGATGGTGTTTAGTGTGTGTGTGTGTGTGTGTGAATAACACTGTGTGCACCTTCTATATGTTAGTATTGTCCTCCTCAGCTTGTGGAAAAGCTGCTTATGATGAACTTTGATTCATCATGTGACTCTTATCAGCACTGTGTTTGGTGACTGTCAGTGTATTATAAAGGTATAAAACAGATATTAGTACTTCATTAGGTTGGTAAATTAACATTATATCAGTTAATAAAAAATGTTATTTTACTGTAAATTTAAATAGATTTTTATTTGCATTGCTACTGTATTTTTTTACGGTAAAGTTCTGGCAACCACAGCTGCTGTTTTTTTTACCGTAAATTTTACTGGGATTTTTTTACAGTGTATAATCTGACCCTGTAATTTTAATTGTGTGTGAAAACAATTAAAAGTGTGTGCTGTTTTACTGCCTCTAGTGTTTGTTTCTGTTTGAAACTGCAGTGATATGTACGTATTGGTACATATTTTGCAAAAATGTTTACAGGTATGTTTTTGTTTCTTCAAGGATCACATGCTGAAGACTGGCTGCTGAAAATTCAGCATTACCATCACATGAATAAATTACATTTTAAAAGATATTAAAATAGTAAACAGTTATTTTAAATTGTGATATTTCACAATATTACAGTGTTTTTGATCCAATAAAAGCATTCTTGGTGAGCATATAAGAGACTTCTTTCATAAACATTAAAAAAAAAACTTACCTATACCCCAAACATTTGAACAATATTATTATTATTACTTTTATGGGAAGAAAACAATACAATTGTGTGCTAGTTAAATCACTATCATTTTACATATCAATTCAATAATGCTTGAACATTGCAATATATTTTTTGTCTGTATTTGTTTTTATTGAATTTCCCCTGAAGTACATCTCTAACTATAGCTTATTATGAGTATGAACATTTGCTTCTGGCTGGTCTTCAGCTGGTCTGCTCTCTGACCTTGCATAAAAACACTGCTCATCTCTCACTGAGTGCCCTTCATCATCTATCCATCACTCAAGCCCACGATGATGCTCATAATTGTTATGATTTATCTGTTGCCATGGTACCGCATGTCCAAGAGAGCAGGCATGGCCTCCATCTAGCGATGGCTGAGTCACTCCCGCACCCATTACACACACACACACACACACACACACACACACACACACATATTCTGACTGCAAAGCTTAGGCAGATGTCACACAAGAGATTAATTTTGACCTTTTTTATCTTGCTAGATGGAACTACATTGTCTGTTTTGTCCCTGGGGAATGACAGTATACTGAAATCTTTACAAACAACTGTGATGAAGTTGCTTAGAGATATTTAAATCAGCTCTTTTCGTACCCCTCTTGATCCTAACCGTCAGGCATAAATATCTTCCCTCCGCCAGAGGTTGGATTTATCTGCTTGTGGTTTTTAGAGTAATCTTGGGTGAGTGTTCATGGAAATGACCGTTGCATTGCTGACAGGGCAAATGAAATGATCGGTTTGCAACATGATCCTTCTCGTCTTTTGGCTGAACAGGGCGGTATTTATCATTAGGGGTAATATCAGGACACACGGCACTTAAAGTGAAATAAATTGGAGAGTGTCAAACTCTTGGCAGATGTTCATGCACAAACGTTCGGTTTGGCAGCAGTGGAATCTAAATCGCTTATGACAGCAAAAGTGGTGTTGGTAGGTTCAAACCTCAGCACCCAGAGAGCATGTGTCTCTCTGAATTGGTGTGTGGTATTGATGAACTCTTAAAACAACTATTGGCCTGTTCTATCTTTCTCAAATCTCTATACACATGCTCACATAAATGTCCCAGCATACTTATGAATCTTTCCCAAAATGGCCCCTCTTGTTATTGGAATTATTAATGAGATTTGGGGAGGATGAAGTTCATATAATCCAGCCATTCACACTGATAATACATATACTCTCCAGAGGTATGAGCTTCAGTTCCTGCAGGACAGACAACACGCCAAACCCTAACACATTAAATGAACTCATTGAATATATATCAAGATCAAAGCTTATTTTTGGGAGCTATATAATATTTGTCTAATTCCCTGTAAATCATTTTCAACTTTTCCAGTAATTAAGACATGGTCAGAAATGTAAAAATGACTGTTGTAATTAAAACAAAGATAACACTGGTCTACCATGTATTTAGAAGTCATCTACTTCAGATATAAAATGTTTTATTGATTGGCTACTGTTTCCAAGATATTTTTTACATTTTACATCTATGTACATTGTGTAGATAGTACCAGTCACATGTCCTGTTTATATAACACTTTAAAAATCAGCAAAAGGATTATATAAATCTAATTTATTATGAAACAAAATACAATTATTTTGTACATAGTTTAGTCCTATTCAGTGTCTTCTCTGCACTTCTTGCCTTATCTCTTGTATTTATTAAATGGAGCATCTCTTGTCACTGTCCAGCAATAGTCTGCAAGCATTGATGGGCTCCATTTGCTCCAGTTGAAGTTTTTTCTGCACTGTTCACACAAGTACGAGGCATCTCCGCTCACTTTGGCCAAACAGAAATGCATTCCTTTGCAAAATCAAACACTGACAATTAAGAGAACACAACACTGTATGACAGGGGTACAAAATTCAACCATAATTAAACACACCTGATCCAGCTCCTCAAGTCCTTCAGGCTTATTTGGAAGCTACATGTATGTGTGTTGGAGCAGGGTTGGAACTGAAATCTGCAGGGTGGCCCTCCAGGAATTGAGTTTTGCACCCCTGCTATATGAATTCTAAAGCTGATATAGGGCAATTTGTTCACCGGAGTGATGTAAGCTTCATTATGATTGCAACATCCATGACTTCTTGGAATAAAATTATGCAATTCATATCATGTATGATTCAATACCAGCTTCAGATTGCATCATTCATTGTTTTGCCTGAAAAGGAAGTACTGTCCAAACCCAATCATAGATTTGTTCATAGATCTAGTGAAAGATTTATTTTAGTCATTTCTCAATTGAGATCCCTTCCCTTTATTAATCACTTATCCTCCACCATTTCCAAGTTAAGCGTTGTATATACTGACCCAATAGCATATCTTGAAAACTAGAGCCATTCAACAATTTTAAGCATAATTTTCATTCTCAAATTTGTCTTTGCAATTGTTTATGAAATTTACTAGCACTTTATGACTGAAAATTGTAAATCCTGATTATTCTAAAAGACTGAAATTAATTTAGACCTATTTTAATGTTCACTCAATTCCGTGCCTCTTATATAGTATGTAAATAAAGAAGAATTGACTCTGGGCCACTGAATTATTAGAAAAGTAATGCATGTGCAGTATTTTTCTAATAATTCTGCTTATTCTATGGTTACCACATCTTAAGCCATTGTTCAGATGTTTTATGTCATGGCATTTGTCCAGTTTATGTTCTTAAATGCTCTTGTGTGTAGGACTAATTTCTTATTTCTCATACCAAGCCAATGATATGCAGACTAATGCACATATTACAGAGAGAGAGAGAGAGAGAGAGAGAGAGAGAGAGAGAGAGAGAGAGAGAGATTGATTGATTGATTGATTGATTGATTGATTGATTGATTGATTGATTGATTGATTGATTTATTGATTGATTGATTGATTGATTGATTGACCGTGTGTGAATTACCTCGCTACTGAGAAATGTCATGTAGCTTTTCAGATGCTAAACTATTTTATCGTTAAAATCAGTCATGTCGATAAAGGCAGTGCTGAACAGTTTCTATGCACACTTATGTTTCCGTCT
Organism: Chanodichthys erythropterus; assembly: GCF_024489055.1. Lineage (NCBI taxonomy): Eukaryota > Metazoa > Chordata > Actinopteri > Cypriniformes > Xenocyprididae > Chanodichthys > Chanodichthys erythropterus. The sequence continues at coordinate 28,139,720 of NC_090234.1, forward strand.
CTGTGTGGACACACACACACTCACTCACATACATCTTAGTGAGGACATTCCATAGGCGTAATGGTTTTTATAATGTACAAACTGTACATTCTATCCCCCTACACTACCCTAAACCTACCCATCACAAAAAAATTTACATTTTACATTTTTAATAAAACATTGTTTAGTATGTTTTTAAAGCTATTTTAAAAATGAGGACTCATGAAATGTCCTCATATTTCATGTTCACGTTGTAATACCAGTATAATACCCATGTCATTATATACATTTGTGTCCTCATAAATCACAAAAACAAGTGCACACACACACACACACACAGAGAGAGAGAGAGAGAGAGAGAGACACACACACACACACACATTGTTTTGCCGGGGTAATTTATACCTTCTTGAATGATTTTTGTAAAGTGTGGCCAAGTAACATTACTCAACTGTGACTTATATAAATGTGTTATGTTATTCCTTTAAACAAACACAAATGCATATTTGGAACAAGGCCGGGTAGTCTTAAGCAAATGAAAATGAAATATATTCTGGCACTTTGGGATGAAAATGTATCACACCTTCAGTAAACAAAATTATTGGAATCATATTAATCTGATACAAAATTATTCTATTTGTAACTTTAAAAGCATACAAATTATACTGTCAGATTTTAATGGTCATAGTGATTCTGCTTGATTTACTGCATTATTTGCTGTGCTTATTTGCGTAAAATCTCATAAAACTGAGTCAGCAGTCCAAGTGTGAATTCTTTCCTCCTAAATGTTGTCATCCATCATTCAAGGACATTTACTGGTGCATCACCAGAGCGCCCCCTCCAAGTGTCTCATTTTCAATCATTCAGGGACTTTGCATTGTTTGTGGCGCCAATCACTGTCCTTCCACAGCATGTCCCTCTAAGTGGCCTTTCTTTGGCTTTGTCAGAGCAAAAGTGACTGATATGTTCAAATTGTTAGAAGCTTCATTATATTTCAGTTCCTTCTGCGTTCACCTTCTGTCAGGCATTTTTCCTCATATCCCATCATGCAGCAGGATGATGGCATGTTGTAGTATTGTTCACCTGTGAGTAACAGCTGCTCAACAAAGTTCTTGTGCGCTCGTTCCGAGTTATTTCCAGAAACGCAAGGCCTTTCGATTAGCTCGCTGGTCGTTCCCGACAAGCTTTTGAGCGCTGCTCTTTGGAAGTTTCTCTCTTTTTCTTGCTCTCTCTCATCTAGGTCCTCCATTCGCTTGGCACTCAAAGAAATATGAATATTTGATGCTGTTACATTTGCAGCAGTGTGAGCAGAGTCTGGGCTTGTTAAATTTTTGCTATATGAGAATGTCTCTCTGTGTGGATAAGTCAGAGATGAGTTGAATACTCAGTCAAAGGTCTCTCCGTTTTCTGCTCGCTCTCTTCCTCCCTGCTTTTTGATGGAATCTCCACTCGAGCATAAAGCGGTGGATGACGACTGCCGCTCACCGCACGACCAGCCACCCATTTCACCGTCCTCTGAATACCAGAAGCTAGCGGATTTGCAGTGAATGGGCAGAAAAATGAAAAGCGGAAAGATGGAGGACGTCAGATTTAACTTTTCATGTCTGTTTCAAAAGCGCCACCTCAAATGAAAGCACATCTATTATTGGTTTGAGAGAACTTCTCGCAATTTACACAAGTCTTGTCAAGATTTAAATCAAGGGATGGTGAAGAGCTCGTATTAATTTAAAATTAAGAAATGGGCTCTGATAAAAGAAACACGATTAGGTGATTGTCCACGCAAGGATGCTTAATTATGCTAGTCGCCGTCTGTGGAGAATTAAAAAGTAAAGAATTTATAAAAGGTAGAGCTTTTTGAAAACTTTTGCACATTCACCCCCTGTTTCACAAGGCTTAAGCTTATTCCCAGACTAAATTCCATGTATGAGCTGTTTTACCTGGAAGCATCTTGGACTGACATATCTTAAAATATGTCAGTGCCACTGTCTCAAGATGCACCAGTAATGTTTTTGTTTTTTCTAAGGCATGTTTAGAAAAGCTACTTAAATGTCGTAATTGAACTAAGGCCTAATCCTGGCTTAATCTAAGCCCTGTCTGTGAAACCGGGCCGTAGCCATTAGCCATTGGCGTAATATACCAGAAACAAAAATATAATGCATTAAAATGTAGGGTTGTCAACCAACTGTCAATCAAAATTCAATATATTTTTTTAATATGCAATTGTATGTTAAATTGATTATAAGACATTCATTAAAAAAACCTCAAACCTCAAACAGTGAAACCAGTTTATAGTTTTGGCAAAAGTTCTTTGGTAAATTTTTAAGTTGTTTAGGGATTTCTTAGACCCCTGTAATCAAGTATTCATTTCCTAACTTTATTTTTTTTTTCTCAGTTCTTGTCACTCAATGAGTCCTCAAATGCAGGACCAGAACACAGAACAGTCTGTGTTTGTTTTAATAATTCAATAATACAATAATTCAGCCTGAGTGTGTGCTGATCTCCCTTCTGTTTCGAGAATATTCCTGCCTGAAGTTCACAGTACCACAGGGCTGACAAATGCTCATAGCCCAGCTGTAAAAGGAAACTAACATTGGATGCCTGTCCACAGCGATCCATAAAAAACACACATACAGAGATACACCACAAAGACACAACCATGCACGCCTCACCAATAGGGCCACAATCCATTTTGATATGAAACCTGGGTTAAGTTTTGAATTATCATAATGTGTAATCTTACACTATGGTGACTGGAGTTTAAAAATCTGTCATACTATATACATGTCAACACATTGCATTTATAATGTTTGTCTGCATTTTGAAGAAAATCTATTTGTATGAATTTCAAGCTGAAGAATTGCCGAAGCAAAGTGCACTTTCTTCACAAAAAAAAGTGTCCATTAATACAGAGTTTAGTTACTGTCTGCCTTAAACTGACTACTCTATTGAAATTGAATAACTGGATCTAAATGAGATTTTCTACACAATCACAATCTCTCCAAAAGAATAAATGTTCCCCTTGAAATCTCTTTACAGTGTTCTCCAGAAGCATAGATGTACTTCTTGATGTTCAGTGTCCACAAAGGCCTCAATTCATTAGTCCTCATTGCAAGTAACGTGCCCACCCAGCATGCTGCTATCAGAGCAATGCCAGTGCTGCTAATAAGATCGTTTGCATATGAGACCGGAGGAGCTTTGGAGAAGAGGGTCACACTAATGAAGTCCGATCTCATTAAAAGATACAGAGCAAATGTTTGTGTGTGGGTGTTTCGCAGTGCACGCCACAAGCAAAACAAGAGACAGGAGAGAGGTCTGGAGCTTCTGTTAACCTGAGACAAAGACAAGAATAGATTAAACAGCGAAGACACTGTCCTGGACTTTCACAGTATGCACTGAATGTGATGATACACTTCTTGAAGCAAATTATGTAGGCATATGTGAACATACTACATCTGCCATTTGTGGATGCTGTATCATGAAAACACAGTATTAACATTGTGGTTTTTGGATATTAGTAGAGAAGAATGCATATTTGAATATATAAAGCTGCTGCTCCTTTACACACACACACACACACGTTGGGTTTTCATGTTTTATAGGTACTTAACACATAACGATTTTTAAACTGTACAAACTGTATATTCATCATAGAAAACTGTATGCATTTTTACATTTTCAAAAAACTTAATTTCGTATGATGTATAAGCTGTATTCCTCATGGGGATGAAAAAAAAAAAAAAAAATGTCCCCACAAGGTCAAAAATGACTTATACTATCCTTGTGTAGGGAATACCAGGTACACACACACAAATAAGTGGAGGACCTGTAGTTCAACAGGTAGATTCGGTTCAATTTAAAGGAAAATCTCTCTCTGTAATATCTATACCATGTGTTACCTTCCCTTATATGAATCGTAAAATAAAAAGCAGAACCAAACCTTACCACACATACACAGATGGCATTATTTGAATTGGATATCAGGTATGTTGTTATGGGGTTCTGACTGAAACCCTCCTCTATTATTCAGATGCATTCTGCTTTCAATTTTACGCTTGATAAAATCAACCACAGTGATGCTAAATACATTTGTAGTTCAAATACAACCAATGAATATTGGTCCTCATACCTGCCTCTCTTAAAGCGGATGAAACATACAGTCAAAGGATAAATTTGAGCTTTTCCATTTCAAATCTGCCTTTGGAACTATGTTTCCCGTGACCAGAATACCAACAGATGCTGGAAGGGAAACTTTGCATTTTTGTCACAGACACGTCAGGTTCCACCTCACTCCCTTACCCGCGCACTCAATCACCGGAATTCTAATCACCGCCACCTGCAGCTCATCACCACAGTCATCAGCCTCACTATAAGAACCCCACACTCACACACACACATTGTCCGGTCTCGTTCGTGATACACCTCGTTGTTCACCTACCTCAAGGACTCTCAATACGATACTTACCTGTCTACATCATCTCCTTCGTCTCCATTGTCTCCAGTACTCCTCGTGTCCCTACCTGCTTGTGTGTGTGAGTGTTCCAGTCACCCATCTCCAGCGTCTCCTTCCACCATCACCTGCAATACAAAGAATAAGGACAGTATTACCTCTCTTTCACCTCCAAGACCCTCATATTCACCAGTCACTTACCTGTTTGCTCTGCTGATTGTCTCAATAAACAACCCAACTGCTTTTATCTCTGCTTCCGGTGTCTCTGTTGTAACAGAAGACCGGACCCTAACAGCCATACATCAGCATGAGCTACCCTGACCCATTTCAAGAGCTCGTGGACGCTTTGCGACGAGCACTCACCCCTCAACCACAGTCACCGTCGCCAGGACCCCTCACCGCTGCCACTTCCGCATCCACTGTCACCGCTGCTTCACCTGTTTACACCGCCAGTCCCATGGCCAAACCAGCGCCCTACTCAGGATCGGCGGAGGATTGCAGCGGATTCCTTCTTCAGTGCGAGTTGGTCCTGGAGATGCAGCCGCACCTCTATCCCACCGAAACGGCGAAGATAGCGTTCATAATCTCCCAACTGCAAGGTAAGGCCCTTCAATGGGCGGATTCCCTCTGGACTCAAAAAGGCTCAGTCGTTAAATCCTATCCAGCGTTCGTCTCCCACTTCAGAGAAGTCTTCGGAAGACCTTTGGCTGACTCTTCTACTGGTGAGAAACTGTACAATTTAAAACAAGGAAACCAGACTGTTAACGATTATGCCTTGCAGTTCAGAACGCTCGCCGCAACCAGCGGCTGGAATGAACAAGCCCTCATCACCACCTTTCGACAAGGTTTGGAGCCTAATGTGCGGTTGCATCTCGCTGCATACGAGGACTCCATGGGACTCGAACAATTCATCCAACTCGCCATCCGTGTGGGTTCTCGTATGCAGTCGTGTCTCCTTGAGCACCAGGGCCAACCACTGACCACCACCCTCCTCCGTCGGTCCGAACCCGTCAGCTCTCCAGAACCAGCCACCGAACCTATGCAAGTGGATAACTCACGTTTGTCTCCAGCAGAAAGGCGGAGAAGGCTGACCCTGAATCTTTGCTTGTACTGTGGATCCCCTGGGCATGTCATCTCCACATGCCCAACCCGTCCTCCTCGACCTGTGGTGAGTGCTATCATTCCTTCAATCCAAAAGATGAAACCACTCACTACTATCGTAAACCTTACTGCTGCTAATGCTTCCGTTCCAGTGGTGGCGCTCCTCGATTCAGGGTCAGCAGGAAACTTCATCTCCGGCGCCCTCTGTCGACACCTCGGGCTCAAGACCTCGCCTTCTCCGGTTAACTACCAGGTCCACTCCATCACGGGCAAACCCCTAAGCCGAAAGATGGTTCGTCGCGTCACTGGTCCTCTTCTACTGCAAGTGGGTATCTTCCACTCTGAGACCATCCATCTGCTGGTTCTGGAGGAATCCACCGCTGACGTGGTTCTAGGGCGCCCGTGGTTGGAACTCCACAATCCCACCATCTCCTGGCGCACGGGCGAAGTCCTGAAGTGGGGCGACCACTGCTTCTCCAGCTGTTTCCCAGAACTTCCTGTTCCAAGATCTCCTCTCTCCAAGAATATCTCCGTGAACGCTACCTCCATCGAAAGTCCTGTGGAAAAACGCTCCGTCGATGTTCCACCCGACTACGCCCCCTTCAGTGACGTCTTCTGCCCGCAACGCGCCTCCAAGCTTCCTCCACACCGGCCATGGGACTGCGCCATCGATCTGTTACCGGGTGAGCCAGTGCCTAGGGGACGCATTTACCCCCTATCAGTACCGGAGGAGAAGGCCATGGAGGAATATAGGCCCTTAACCAAGGATACATCCGCCCGTCTACTTCCCCTGCTGCTTCAAGCTTCTTCTTCGTGGCCAAGAAGGACGGAGGCTTGCGGCCCTGTATCGATTATCGCTCATTAAACAAGATTACCGTGAAGTTCAGGTATCCACTTCCCCTCGTCCCAGCGGCCCTGGAACATCTCCGCGGTGCCACTGTGTTCACCAAGCTGGACCTCCGCAGCGCGTATAACCTCATCCGGATACGCGAGGGGGACGAGTGGAAGACCGCCTTCGTCACGCCCACCGGCCACTATGAATATCTTGTGATGCCGTATGGCCTGGTCAACGCCCCCTCCGTATTCCAGGATTTCATCCATGAGGTGCTCCGGGAGTTCCTCCACAAGTTCGTTCTGGTGTATATTGATGACATCCTCATCTACTCCCGGAGCTTGGCCGAACATCGCCACCACGTTGCGGAGGTCCTCAAGCGCTTACGGCAGTTCCAACTCTTTCTAAAAGCAGAGAAGTGTTCCTTCCATCAGTCCTCTGTCCACTTCCTGGGATATGTGATTGACCACAGTGGCATCAGGATGGACGAGGGGAAGGTGTCCGCCATCCAGAACTGGCCAACTCCCACTACCATTAAAGAACTCCAACGTTTCCTCGGCTTCTCCAATTTCTACCGTCGCTTCATAAAGAACTACAGCACCATCGTCAGCCCACTCACCAACCTGCTCCGTAAACAGCCCAAGTCTCTGTCCTGGTCCCAACCTGCCACAGAAGCTTTTGAGACCCTCAAGAAAGCCTTCACCACCGCTCCCCTCCTCGTCCACCCCAATCCAGAATTACCATTCGTCGTGGAGGTGGACGCCTCCACCACCGGAGTGGGAGCGGTCCTCTCACAGCAGCAGGGGAATCCAAGTAGGCTCCATCCATGCGCCTTCTTCTCCCGCAAGCTCAACCCGGCGGAGGTAAACTACGACATTGGGGACCGTGAACTCCTGGCTGTCAAGCTCGCCCTTGAGGAGTGGAGGCATTGGTTGGAGGGAGCTAACCACCCTTTCCAAGTTCTTACTGACCATAAAAACCTTGAGTATCTGAAAGCTGCCAAACGACTCAACCCACGTCAAGCCAGATGGGCAATGTTCTTCTCAAGATTTAATTTCACCATCTCATACCGCCCTGGATCAAAGAACCTCAAGGCCGATGCTCTCTCACGTCTCCACGCCCCCGAGGAGAAGAACGATGACCCTGAAACCATCCTGCCCGAGTCTCTCTTCATGAGCCCCATCGAATGGTCGGAAGAGACCTTACCCTCCACCAATGCCTCCTCACGCACTCCGCCGGGTTGTCCCCCAGGCTTGCGTTACATCACCAGGACACGACGCACTCCACTCCTGCACTCCGTACACTCTTCACTTGGCACTGGTCACCCGGGGGTCAATGAGACCCTCTCGCTGCTCAAACAGCGCTTCTGGTGGCCAAACATGGCCAGCGACGTCAGAAGGTACGTGCAGGGCTGCAGGGAGTGCGCCATCTCCAAGAGCCCACGCCATCTTCCAACCGGCAAGCTCAATCCTCTGCCCGTTCCTGAGAGACCCTGGTCACACCTGGGAGTAGACTTCATTACCGACCTCCCAGAATCTGATGGTCACACCTGTATTCTAGTAGTCGTAGACCGTTTCTCCAAAGCCTGCCGTCTGATCCCCCTGGAAGGTCTACCCACTGCCATGGCCACAGCGGAATTAATGTTCAACCATGTCTTCCGTCATTATGGAATCCCCGAAGACATAGTCTCTGATAGAGGACCCCAATTCATCTCTCGAGTCTGGAAGGCGTTCTTCTCCCTCCTGGGTGTGACCGTCAGCCTATCGTCTGGATACCATCCTCAGTCGAACGGGCAGACGGAACGGAAGATCCAGGAGATTGGGCGCTTCCTGCGTACCTTCTGTCATGGCCACCAGGACTCCTGGAACCAGTACCTGGGCTGGGCCGAGTACGCCCAGAACTCCCTCCGTCAAGCTACAACAGGATTAACACCTTTTCAATGCGTGCTCGGCTTCCAGCCCCCACTGTTCCCCTGGGACGGGGAACCCTCCAACGTGCCAGCGGTCGACTACTGGTTCCGGGAGAGCGAGAGGGTATGGGACTCAGCTCATCACCAGCTGCAGAGAGCCCTGCGCAGGCGCAGGATGACAGCCGACCTTCGGCGCTCCCACGCTCCTAACTACCAACCGGGGCAGAAGGTCTGGCTGTCCACCAGAGACATCAGGATGCGCCTGCCCTGCAAGAAGCTGAGTCCCCGCTTCATTGGCCCATTCACCATCCTCCGACAGATCAACCCCGTCACCTACCGGTTACAACTTCCTGCACAATATAAAAGAATTCATCCAACCTTCCATGTGTCACTCCTAAGACCTCACCACCCTTCTGTTCTTCCTTCCACAGAACCTGACGTGGCAGCCGTCGAGCCCCCCCTTCCACTCATCCTGGACGATGGAACTGCCTACGAGGTTCGAGAGATCCTGGACTCCCGGCGCCATGGTGGTCTGTTAGAATATCTGGTGGATTGGGAAGGCTACGGTCTTGAAGAACGCTCATGGGTCCCTAAGAATGATATCCTTGATCCTACTCTGTTACAGACTTTCCACACCAACCACCCGGACAGACCTGCCCCACGACCTCGAGGACGACCACCACGACGTCGGGGTCCTCGGCCCTCAGGAGCGGGCCGTGGGAGGGGGGGTACTGTCACAGACACGTCAGGTTCCACCTCACTCCCTTACCCGCGCACTCAATCACCGGAATTCTAATCACCGCCACCTGCAGCTCATCACCACAGTCATCAGCCTCACTATAAGAACCCCACACTCACACACACACATTGTCCGGTCTCGTTCGTGATAAACCTCGTTGTTCACCTACCTCAAGGACTCTCAATACGATACTTACCTGTCTACATCATCTCCTTCGTCTCCATTGTCTCCAGTACTCCTCGTGTCCCTACCTGCTTGTGTGTGTGAGTGTTCCAGTCACCCATCTCCAGCGTCTCCTTCCACCATCACCTGCAATACAAAGAATAAGGACAGTATTACCTCTCTTTCACCTCCAAGACCCTCATATTCACCAGTCACTTACCTGTTTGCTCTGCTGATTGTCTCAATAAACAACCCAACTGCTTTTATCTCTGCTTCCGGTGTCTCTGTTGTAACAATTTTGGCTTAATAAAGGAGGAAAACAGAAAGAGAGGCTGGGAGAGTAAGTGTGTGAGACAGAAAGAAAAAAAGTGAGAGAGAAATTATCATCTTCAGACCTAATACACATGATTAAAAAGGGAAATCTCCTTTAAAAAAAAAAAAAAAAAAAGGACATAATGTAGAGATCAAATAAATTATGTTTTATATTTAAAAATCTTAAAAATTTTAAAATTCTGATGAATAAAATACACAGACCTATAACTATGTATACATTTTATTCTATATTATAATGCTTATATTGTTTAGTTATTATTATTATGAAAAACATTTTGGGTTAGGCAATCCATTACATGTTATACCAAACTTCCCATTGGTAAAATAACTCTATTTCACAGCCAGGCTTATTGTTTTAATAAACCATGATTGCTTGTTCATTGTCTATAATTTAATTTAATTCACCTAAGTGATGACTGGAATGTTCTGAATGATAACTAAATATAACGTCAATTTATTTGTTGCAGGCATGTGTAACTGAAATCTACAGAAGGCCACAAATAGAAAGCCAAAGCATTGAATGTGTAATGTAATATTTGTCAGAGTCACTAAATGCATGAACTTGAAGCATGCACAGACACATGTGATATGTATGCTGGCATATAGCCATTGACCTTTGACCTCTGTCTTATGGGCCACTATAAAATAAGTGCCACTGTACCATGTGTCTTGGATCTTTCCATCGTCAGTGACAGCGGCTGTCACCACTTAACAACTTCCCCTCTCTTCTCCCTCTCACACACTCACACCTTTCTATCCTTCACATGTCAACACCCTGACACAGGATCCTAATTGGACGTTGAAGTTGTGCGGCCATTTGTGCTTACAGTGACACCAGATCACAGAGGCCAAACCGACAGCGGCACTAAAAAGTATTTGTAAAAGTATTTAACACACTTAAGCTTTGCTTTGAAATGTCATTGCATTAAATGACAAAACTTTGTTTCTGTTAATATTATTTCATGGATTTGACCTGACATTAACTAGCAATGAACAGTTGTATTTTTATTAACTAATGTTAATGAAGTAAGAATAAATTCTGTAACAAATGTATTGCTCATTGTTGGATTATGTTAGTGAATGCAATAACTAACATTAACAAATAGGACCTTATTGTAAAGTGTTACCAATTTATTTTAATTCTACTTTCTTACATTTAAATTCAAATAGCAAATCATCATTGCTACAGTACTTCAGATCAAATTCAAAAACTGAATGGGAATTTAAAAACAAATTTTCAATCCAATTCTGAATACTGTATAACTTTGACTTACACTGTTCAAAATTAAGATGAAGGGCCCTATTTTAACGATCTATGCGCACGGCGCAGGTGCACTTAGGGCGTGTCCGAATCCACTTATGCTAGTTTAATGATGGGAAAAATGAGTCTCTTAATGCGTAATGGGTGTGTTTTAGGCATAACGTGCAATAAACCAATCAGAGTCTCATCTCCCATTCCCTTAAAAACCAGTTGCGCTCACGCCATGGTGGATTCGCTGTTTACATGGTGGAACTACAAATGTATTTACTGAACCCTCTAGCGAGGAAACGCGCATTTAACTTACGCAAGCAGACCATCTACGGGACAAGCCAGATTCCACCAAACAATTTTATCTTTATGCACACAATAATGATAATCTTTTACATTTTAATCCTTTTATTTTTAATATTTGGCATGTTTGTGTGCTGCTGCGCATACCTGTGTGTGCAACAAGCATAGTGTATGCGCGTTGTGCACCCTCCTTTAGGCGCATATTACTAACGCGCTCTTTAAATAACAAAACAAATATTGTGGTCTATTTCAGTTGCCTCAAAATAGCAACGCGCCAACAATGTGCCTGAACACACCCAATTTTCCGACCAGCACGCCCATGGGCGCACAAATGGGCGCAAATGCATTTGCTATTTAAACAATGTGGCACAGGATGTGAAATTGATAACTGCTTCGGGCTGAAACTAGCGGAAAACACTTGCGTTGCGCCGCATTGCGCCAGGTGTATGATAGGACCCCAAAAGCATTAAGTGTGCATATACTTTCTGAGCCACTGTTTTTCAGGATTTAAGTATCCTCTATTAGTCAACCTAGTTCAACCAAATAACAACAAAGAAGGTCTCAAGTCAGTGTGTCAGGGACCTGAAGTCATCACAGCAGACCAGACCCTGCATAACCCCTCATATCTCAGTGTCAGAGTGCTCATGTCCATACGGACCTATTAGAGGAAACTCCATCACGGCCCTATAAAGGAGGAGATGGAAACCTCCATTTTGTTTGCATCAAAAGATGAGAGTACATTTTAACTTGTCAGATGACAACACTGGGTCCTATCACACACACACATGCGCACACACACATACACTCACACTCTTGCACTTTCTGGAAATTCCTCTTATCAGTTGCTCGGCCCATCAAAGTGAGTGGACTGCTATGAGTGGACTCAGTGTTGACAGTTCTTATTAGTTGGGCAGCAAATGTAGGGCTGACAAATGTTTTTGAGTTTCTCTGCTATCGCTCTTCGGACAGCTGCCGGGGACGAGTGGATGCTGGAAAAGAGAGAACCTGTATGATTGCTCCATTTTCAGTGCACTTTGCTATCCAGAGTTTTCACTGCCTGCCTATTTTGACTGACTGCTGGTTTTTCACCACTTACTATTCATTCATTCTGTTTTCATCTGATTAACTGCTTTACAAATTAACAGGCTGGCAAGTTTCACACTATTGTCTCTTATCAGAACTGAATACTTACTGAATAGTCTTTCCGGGCATGTGTGCATGAGACTTGTAATACAGCAGACACAATGTATGCTTGAATACCCAGCTGTTAGCCATTAATCTTCTAAGTGTGATATGCAGGTTATTGTGGTCCCTTCCTTCTAATGAGCAGGTGTTTGTGTACAAAAAAAAAAAAAAAAAAAAAAACAGGTAAAAATAACCTGTACGGGGGATCCATGTTCAGTAAGGGCTTAAATTATATGCCCTATAAATTATATCTGAAAAGTTATATTCAAGTCAAAGTTTGTAATTATGGCTATGATTGGTGTCAGTGGTTCTCATAGTGGTGGTCCATGAAAAGATTGTTTCACCCCTGCAAAACACTTGAGAAAAATACTATAAAAGAAATCAAAGTAAATATTATTACTTTGATTATTACAAAGTATTAAATGGGTCGAAAGTGACAGTAAAGACATTTATAATATCAAAAAAAAAAAAAGATTTCTAGTTAAATGCTGTTCTTTTGAACTTTCTATCCATCAAAAAATCCTAAAGACAAAGAATCACAGTTTCCACAAAACTGTTTAGCAGCACAACTGTTTTTAACACATTTTAGAACGTTTGCCCTTACTGTTTCCATGGCGACGCGTCATGCATGGATCGCTGTTATTTTGTTTTTCCTTTTTTATTTAAACTATTCACAAACTAACTTACCATGTCATCAACTACCTGATATTCCGATTCTTAAGTGAGTGTGTTCTGTCGTTTAAAATAAACGATCTTTTTCTTGATCTTGATCTGATCTTGATGCGCGCCGCCATCTTAGTTTGCTCCGCAGTTTGCTCCTACGTCACTGTGACGTCACCGCTCTAGCTGGAGGCAAAACATAAGGAAGAACTCAATGCAGCCGCGCTAAAAGTTTGAGGTTTTGACTTTAAAATGTCGTCTTGTTGTGTTTTTGCTTGCCATAATAGAAGGAACAGCACTTTTGGTTCAAAACTTTTTGGTAAAGTTTTACCAGATCCCGGCAGACATTCCTTCACAGAAATCAAAAAGATAATTATGGTTGAATGCAATATGGCGTACGGCCTGGACTGTGCACACTTCATATCAGGTAAAATAATCGATGCATATGTAATGGTTTGTTGGTTTTATCTAGTACAAATCAGCAAGTTTCTTTTTTATAGGTGAAAAGTCGCCAACCTTAAGCGCACTAGCTAGCTTAAATTTTGTTAATCCAACCGTCTCAATTGAGTTTGTATTGCGTGAGGCTGCCTCCTTGTCTTTTCTGACTTATTACAAAAAACAGAACAATGTCTAAAAGCTGCTGTGTGACAAGGTGTACAGCTAACAAACTTAAAAAAAAAAAAACGGAAATAAGTTTTTATAAGCTGTCGACCCCCAAAAATAATCGATGCATATGTAATGGTTTGTTGGTTTTATCTAGTACAAATCAGCAAGTTTCTTTTTTATAGGTGAAAAGTCGCCAACCTTAAGCGCACTAGCTAGTTTAAATTTTAAACAAACATACAGCGATAGATGCCATCCTCTTAAAATAATCCACATTGCTAGCCATAATCATAGTTAGCCCAGCGTTAGGTTGCATTAGACAATAAGCCTTGACAAAATTCCAAATTCCGAACCACCCGAAAGTAATTCATACGTTGTCTAGGAAATATCCAAAACTTAAGTTAATTTACAAAAATAGCTGTCACGGTCCCGCAGAGTCAGTGACTGTACATATTCGGACAGTTCTGAACCTTCTTCTGCATCCATGTTCAATAAATCCCTCCTAAAACATGCTAGCTTACGCTTGTCAACATTGTGTCCAGCACCTCTTTTTGCCTCCAGCTAAGCCCCGCCCAACAGGAAACGTTGCAATGTTTACAAACTTTTAAGGGGTCTATATAGACAGAGCGCATTTATGTTAATCTGAAAGCCACGCCCACCGGGGGGGAAAACAATCCAACCGTCTCAATTGAGTTTGTATTGCGTGAGGCTGCCTCCTTGTCTTTTCTGACTTATTACAAAAAACAGAACAATGTCTAAAAGCTGCTGTGTGACAAGGTGTACAGCTAACAAACTTAAAAAAAAAAAAACGGAAATAAGTTTTTATAAGCTGTCGACCCCCAAAAATAATCGATGCATATGTAATGGTTTGTTGGTTTTATCTAGTACAAATCAGCAAGTTTCTTTTTTATAGGTGAAAAGTCGCCAACCTTAAGCGCACTAGCTAGTTTAAATTTTAAACAAACATACAGCGATAGATGCCATCCTCTTAAAATAATCCACATTGCTAGCCATAATCATAGTTAGCCCAGCGTTAGGTTGCATTAGACAATAAGCCTTGACAAAATTCCAAATTCCGAACCACCCGAAAGTAATTCATACGTTGTCTAGGAAATATCCAAAACTTAAGTTAATTTACAAAAATAGCTGTCACGGTCCCGCAGAGTCAGTGACTGTACATATTCGGACAGTTCTGAACCTTCTTCTGCATCCATGTTCAATAAATCCCTCCTAAAACATGCTAGCTTACGCTTGTCAACATTGTGTCCAGCACCTCTTTTTGCCTCCAGCTAAGCCCCGCCCAACAGGAAACGTTGCAATGTTTACAAACTTTTAAGGGGTCTATATAGACAGAGCGCATTTATGTTAATCTGAAAGCCACGCCCACCGGGGGGGAAAACAATCCAACCGTCTCAATTGAGTTTGTATTGCGTGAGGCTGCCTCCTTGTCTTTTCTGACTTATTACAAAAAACAGAACAATGTCTAAAAGCTGCTGTGTGACAAGGTGTACAGCTAACAAACTTAAAAAAAAAAAAACGGAAATAAGTTTTTATAAGCTGTCGACCCCCAAAAACGAATGTTTAAGGACATAAAAGTGGATACATGCAGTGAGACAGAGAGCAATGGGTCATATTACTATAAGAAATGCATTGGAGGGGAACGTAATCGGCGACAGGTGAAATAATTCTTTGACATGGTAAAAAATAATGAATGGTTTGTTTTTGTTGGTTTGTTTAGCAATTAATTGTTTATTTCTTAAAGTGCACTATAAAAAAAATCCTGTTGTTTCTACGGAAAAATACCGGCAGCTGTGGTTACCAGAACAATACTGTAAAAATTACATCAAACCGTAAACATACTTACGGAGTTACATGTGAATTTTACATTTTAAATATGTATATTTAACATTGGATTTCAGTACACTGTAAAAAATATCCCAGTAAAATTTACGGTAAAATAACATATTTCATTAACTGATATAATGTTAATTTACCAACCTAATGAAGTACTAATTTCTGTTTTGTATCTTTATAATACACTGACAATCACCAATCACAGTGGTGATAAGAGTCACATGATGAATCAAAGTTCATCACAAGCAGCTTTTCCACAAGCTGAGGAGGATAATACTAATATATAGAAGGAGCACACAGTGTCATTCACACACACGCTAAACACCATCATGGTAACATGCATGAAATTTTAAAAATGCAATAAACATTAATTTAACAACATTAGATGTAACATAAAACCCTAATGTACATAACTGATTAAAAAAAATGAGAAAAACTAGGAAGAAACAGAGTTATTTCAACAAAAATATATCAAATGTGAAGTGTCACGCAGGGAATTGTGGGAATGTCAATTTATGGTTTTTCACTGTAAATTTTACAATGAATTGTTATTTTTCACTTTCAAAAACTGCAAATTTAACGGTATTTTTCCGTAAAATTACATTAAATGTACCGTTAGATCTATTACAGTTATTCACCGTATATAGTACGGAAACTTTCTGTAAACCAATTAACAGTTTTTCACCGCAGCATTTTTACAGTCTTTTACTGTTAAAATCACGGTAATTTTTTACAGTGTAATTATGACCATTTGCGCTCTGTCTCACTGCCTGTATCCACTTTTATGTCCTTTAATGTCATTTTGGGATCGACAGCTTATAAAAACTTATTTCTGGGTTTTTTAGCTTGTTAGCTGTGCACCTTGTCACACAGCAGCTTTTAGACATTGTTCTGTTTTTTGTAACAAGTCAGAAAAGACAAAGAGGCAGCCTCACTCAATCCGCTTGTTAAGTCGTGACATAAGGAACGTCGTTTCCGGGTCCAAGCCTCGACTCGTTTCACTTGAGAATGCCATCAACGGCAGTTTATGAGCGCTATTTATTCATTTTAAACATCAATCATTAAACATCAATCATCATAATCAAGTTAAACATTTTAAATACTTACAGTGTACACAATCAGTCTCCGTGCTCACAGCATCACAGACGTTAATATTTTAACGATTTATAAAAGATGAATCATTGTCTGGCCATCTGGAATTTTGCTATGGAGATAAAGGTTATAATTATGTATTTTTTGTAGTATTACACCACATCGTGTGTGTATATTAGCACCATTTGTTGTTTTCTTGTGGTATGAGATAGAGTGTTAGGACCCGGAAGCGCTGCCTCGTGACGTCAGACTTAACAACTGAATACAAAGTCAATGGAGACGGTTGGATTGTTTTCCCCCCCGGTGGGCGTGGTCTTCAGATTATGACGCGTGTCGCTCTGTCTCTATGGTGCGTTCAAGTCACGTCGGGGAAGAGAAAAAAAAAAGTCATGTCGGAAAGATCGTATTTCCGAGCTGAACGCACATGAATGCCACCACAATGTCGTAAATATGAGTGGGAAGCTCAGGATTTTCTTTAAGCCCCGATCTGTACAAGTTAGGGGCGTGTCAGTGAGAAACATGGCGTAATATCACAATACTTAGGTATTTAGCAGTGACATTGTCAGGCTTTTCTATTTACAACGAAGTAAGCTGATTCCCAGCAAAAAATACGATATAGCATCATAATTAAAAAATGTAATATGGAACAATAAAGTTTACAAAGGCTTCATAAATTAATTAAAAACATAAAAAAGCAACATACAACCAATGCACATTCTTTGCTCTACATTTAAAAAAAGTTGAAGTGTTATTTTTTGTGTTATTAATTTAGAGAAGGCTCACCGCCATCTTACTCCGACAAAAGTGACTTGAACGCACCTACCGTCGTACACACGACTTCCCATCTCGTAAATACGAACTTCCCAGGAGGACTTGAATGCACCATAAATCCCATATGTGGGACCATACCACTCAAAAGGTTAATGTTCAATGGTTGAAGGGTGAGTCATCTCATTGTACCCAGTCTTTTTTTAAAAAGTGTATTTTTGTGTTCATAGAGTAACCTTTTCACTGATGTTTACAGCTTAACGTAAATTAGATATCACCTATAATTCGTGCAAAGCGCCATGGGGCGAAGGAATAAGGTGGATAGTAAGTACATGTTTTAACGTGTAACTAGGCCTACATCACCATAAAATAAAGTGTTTCAGAAAGCTGTTACTTACAGTATTTTTGATCAAGTAAATTTAGCCTTGGTGAGCATCATTAGAGACTTGTTTCAAAAGATCTTATCAAACTCTCCCAAACTGAATGGTAGAGTATATGTAACAGAATTAATATGCAAATTTCCATGGAGGATGTTTGACGCATATTAACAAGTTTATAATTAATTTTCATAAGATTTATGAAAAGTCACACATGAACTTGATACTTAGAGCTATTAAAATGGCATTGTGATCATCTTAAACAGAATTTTAGGGTTAAGAGCAAGATATACAAGGTTATGTGTATGTAAGGGAGAGAGAAAAATCTCAGTCTGAGTGAGAGAAAACACTGACCTTGGGAAGTGGTGGTCATAAATTACAGGTGTCCACTCTTTAATTTTCAATTCACACAAAACTGTTGTGCACAGAAAATAAAACAGCAGGGTCAGGTGTATTGAAGAACCCATCAGAACTCATTTAACCAATGAGAGGCAGACAAAGACAGCATGACAGGCAGCAAGATGAGATAAACAGATAAGGACAAAAACAACACTCCCTGTCAGTATGTCTGTTTTTCAGGGCAGATGCAGTTATTTTCAGATTTGTCAGTTTTTGCAGCTTTTTCTAAAATGTCATGTTTCCTGGGTTCCTCTCCATCTCTATCTGTCCATTAGGCCATTCATTACAGCATGTCCCTCTACCTCTCCAACTCCCTGTCCGTCACTCATTCAGATTCAGAGTGACACAGACAGACTAAGAATGTGAGTTAATGGAAAGAGTGCAGAGAACATACGCTGTGCTAGAAAGAGAGGGAAATTAAAGTGAGCCTAAATTGAGATTACTCAACTCCAAGGCTCTTAAAGGGGCACAATGGCATACCACAGCCATACTTACAGTAGTCAGGGTAGACATAGTATTTCATCTTGACGCAAATTAAAATGAGGCTTTGAAGGATAGAAGTGCATTTAGCTCAGTAGGATGTACTGAAGGTCTAACTTTCACAGCACATGATTTACGTCAACTTTAGATTAACAGATGGATTTGCACCAGAATTTTAATGGACACACAGCTCTTGATGTCAACAACAAGATACATGAGAAGTGTAAAATGAAATGTGTATATATATATATATATATATATATATATATATATATATATATTTATATATATATATATATATATATATATATATAGAGAGAGAGAGAGAGAGAGAGAGAGAGAGAGAGAGAGAGAGAGTAGTTTATTTGTCTATTAACAGTGGATATACAAAAGTGTCAGTAAAGACTTTTGTATTGTTACAAAAAAAGCTATTTTAAATAAATGCTGTTCTTTTGAACTTTCACTTAATTAAAGAATTCTGAAATGATTGTATAATGGTTTCCACAAAAATATTAATCAGCACAAGTGTTTTCAATATTAATAATCAGAAGAAATGTTTCTTGAGCACTAAATCAGCATATTAGAATGATCTCTGAAGAATGATAATAAAAACAGCATCTATTTCAAATTGTCATAATATTTCACAATATTACTGTTTTACTATATTTTTTTATCAAATTAATGCAGCCTTGATGAGCATAAGAAAAAATCTTATACAGACCATACAAAATGTTATAGTGCTAAGGCAAATTTTGTGTAATTAAATAAATCACATTTTCTTAATTTTTGCATAATTAGACAAAATCAAACTTAATTGGACTCACTGAAAACTGCAGTGATATCCAAGTCTAGCTTTTAGCTCACTTAGATCTAGACTTATGTCAGTAAATAACATGCAATGCAATTCGATTACAGAGTTTAGCATTTAATAGTTTTTGTTGGATAACTCAAGTACAATGTTACCTCAGAGATGCATATTTCAGAGAGGTCATGAGTTTTCATTGGAAGCACTCCAATGCAAGACATACTATAATTATTTCATTGAAGCATGGTTTTTTGGGAAGAACTCTGAGACATTTTGTCAGTGTTTGTAGAGGATGAATTCATCCACATGTACTGTTGTTCAACTACTTATTGATTACGTGTTTCACAAAGAAAATTTCATTTTGAATTTGAAACCTACTATTTAAGTTAAAGCATTTTGAACTGAAATCATTTAAATTCTAGGGTTTGAAAGAAGCCCATAAAACAAGATTACATTTGATCACCAAAATATCAAGTTTAACAGTCTCCACTGAGTGTGAGTGAGATTTCCCTCTTTCTCTTTGTGAAAGTCTGCTCTGTGGCACGATCTTAATAATATAGGAATATAGGGTTAGTAAAATAACAGATAAGATCTCCAGAGTAAGACACCAATGAGATTAAAAAGAGAGCAATTTGAGAGTACAAGTAAGGCTTCAGTGCATAGTTTCACTGAAAAAAAAAAAAAGTGGATAGTTCAATGCATAGTCCCCAATCCCCAAAAAACATTTGTGTTCTGCAGAAGAAAGGGTTTGGAGCAATGAAAGAATATTTCTTTCAGATTTGCCACAACACTAATATTTGCATTTTAAAAAGTTAAACTCTTCCAATAATAAATTATCTAAGTTATGCTATCATCGGTACTCTGTCAACAATGTTGATGAAACATACTCAAATAAGACATTACTGAGACTTTGTCTCCTTTTCTATTGTTTTTGGTAATACTAAAAATCTACAACAGTTTAACTTTTCATATGGCTGCACTTGAAATCTGGAGAGAAGCACTTTGTTTGTTGACCTAGAGCCACAGCTATAGTACTTGAAGGCAATTTTCATGCGCTACCACTAACTTCCTGCCAGCTACAGAAAAATGCATTGCCTGTTTAATGGCTGTTTTTAATAATATCAGTCTCTATATCAAAGGTTAACAGCTAACAGTGTGACATGCCTTTTTAAAGCTTGAATGCTTCTTTGAAGTCATGGAACTCACACACAGCCTAAACCTCTTCGCCTCTAACTCTATATTTGTGTGCGTTTTAAAAGAGGGCAGAAGAAGGCGAGTTTGTTTGAGTATTTATGCTTTGGAATGAATTCTCAGATAGTATTTGCGGTGCTTAAAAGATCATGGCGCCTTGCCGAAACCCCTCATGTTTCAATTCACAGCTACACATCAGGACATTGCTCTAAGCTAGGATGTGATGTTCTAACTAGAGGGGGTTTCTATACCTATTCTTGAATTCAATCGCTAGTAAATTATGCAGCATAAGGGTGGATAAATTATTGAGTAATGTGTCCTGGTTTGAGGCTTTGAAATCTGGGCTTTTGCCAGGGAAAGGCTTGCAACCTAGAGTGACTTCTTATGTACAGTATATACTAGGGATGTCCAGATCCGATCACATGATCGGAAATCGGGCCCGATCATGTGGTTTCAGACTCGATCGGAATCGGACATTACCTCCCGATTAGGACTCGGATATATATGTATTAGGGGTGCAACGGTTCTCGGTAAAAAAAATCGAACCATACGGTTCTCCACTACGGACCGCACTTGCACTGCGGTCCATCTCGAATGACGACGCATCTATTGGTTAATATGGTTTGTTTAAAATAGCAAACAGTGACAAAACAGTCACTCTTTGTAAACTGTTAACTGCGAGTGCCTTCTGCTGTAATGTCCAGTCATTTACGCCGTCATCACCCGGGTGTTAACAGCGTGCGAGCGCAGGTGAGACCTGAACAGCACACGTTGCTGTCTGTATTTAAACTAACTCGTTTAAGCCTTGCTGATTTAAACCTTAAAGAACAAGACGCGAAAGAGAACTCGCACGCGCTGTGAGAAGATTTGTGTGCGCTCATCTGAAGCGCGCACACGATTATTCCAGTCAGCGCGCAAATACTGAGTTCTCTTTCAAGTCTTGCGGTTCGGCGGACAAATTCATACAAAAATTATGTCAACATGCCCGTCTTAGCGAGTATCCTAGCAAACATAGTCGGTTATAAGTGAACGTATATTAGTCGAGAAAGACAGCGCATGTGGAACAGTATATGTACTGGATCGTGCATGTCTTAAAGGGAAAACAACTATTCCTGCTGCCTGTATTTAATGTTAAATCAAACAACAAAAAACAAAGAAATCACTCACTGCTCTTGACTGAATAGTTTTTGTAACTTCAATAATGATTAATCTTTATTTATTTTATACAGTAAAGATAATATGCAGTGATATTTTATATTTGATTACTATTTGAAAACTGAATACCTGAAAAACCTGAAAAGCACTGTTCCTGGATCTGTTTTTTCACTCTTCTTTATTCTTTTTTATGTAGGCTATTAAGTATCGGATCGGGACTCGGTATCGGCAGATACTCAAAATCAAATGACTCGGACTCAGACTCGAGGGCAAAAAAACGTGATCGGGACATCCCTAGTATATACATTTGAAGATTCTATGTTCAGGGTGGTTACTTTCCAGGCACAGAGCCAGTGACACTCCCTCAAAGATATGTTTAGGTCTCTGTGAGTGTGTCTTTGTTCAGAGAGTTTGAATGTCAGGAGATTGTCTTGCAAACATCTCTGAGCTATAGTTCACATGAGGTCATAATCAGACTTTTATTGGACTTCAGTGTGGTTTTTTGTTCAGTTCTTTGTATTATTTTTTTATTATTTGATTTATAAGACAGTCTAGCAGCATGTCATGGAAGAAAATAAATGTACTGCTCTTATTTGTTGTAATATTGACTTGACAGTCAGACCGTTTTATGAAATTTGCAATTTAATAACATCTTCAAAAATTACTCTACTTACTTCCTTTAAAATCGAACAGTCTTTTGTGTCTGCTCTCTTAAATTGTGTCCTTGAATATTGTTGAGCAAAAGTTATATGGCATTTCAGGGGGTGGAAAGCTCACTGAGCAGGCAGGCTTATGTGATATCAACTGCTATGTATATTGTTTGGCAAACTATATACAGTACAGCAGTAAATAAAGCCAATAAACAAAAATATATATTCTATATACAAAAAACAGAAACTCTTCATCAAGGAACCAGTTTGAGATGATTTGAGCTTTGTCACCTGGCGCGTTGTCCTGCTGGAAGTAGCCATCAGAAAATGGGTGCGCTGTGGTCACAAAGGGATGGAAATGTTACAAGGGCATGAAACAAAGCATTTTCACTCACAGAGCTGCTGCCTACTGAATATTTTCTCTTTTTCAGACCATTCTCTGTAAACCCTTGTGATTGTTGTGCAAGAGAATCCCAGTAGATCAGCAGTTTCTGAAATAATCAGACAGCCCGTCTGGCAGCAACAACTATGCCACGTTCAAAGTCACTTAAATCAACTTTCTTCCCCATTCTGATGCTCATTTTGAACTTTAGCCGACCGTCTTGACCATGACTGCATGCCTAAATGCATTGAGTTGCTGCCATGTGGTTAGATATTTGCATTAACATGTTGAATAGGCGTACCTAAAGTGGCCTGTGAGCAAGTGTGTTTGTATATATATATATATATATATATATATATATATATATACTTCTGTCATGACAACTCTCTGAGTGTTTGGCATGGTAATGGGTATGACAGTGTTTATGCTTAATGTTAATGCTGCTGCAAAGCAAGTAGGGACTTGCTACTGCCAATACATACACGACACACTGCTGTGAGCAAGTAAGACATGCTGCTGCTGTAAAATACAGCGTACATGAATTACTCGTAGCAGATCTATGCAAGTGGAGCTGGGGGAGGGTTTCTGAAGTGCGCTGCACTGCTAGGCAAATGCTACTCATATATTTGAAACTCACTGGCTACTAATCCAGCAGAAAACAATCACCTGTGTCCTATAGATAATGATGTGATTACAAGCAGGTTGAGTTAAAGGACCTATTAGCCTGCCCATTAGAGTTTCATACCAGAACTTTGTGTGTGTGTGTGTGTGTGTATCAGAGTCCTGCACGGGTTCGGGTACCCGCGGGTGACCCGCAAATTTGGCTGAAACGGGTGAAAAATATCTAACTGTGTCGGATACGGGTGCGGGTCGGTTCGGACACGGGGGAAACACGGGTCTAAACACGGGTTCAAAACAGTCGCGTGCAAACGTAAAAATAAATGCATATTTTTAGGAACACTTCTACAAAACTATGCCTGTATTTCAAGTTGGTAAAATATATATATATATTTTTGTTTATTTGAGCCCGCGCCTTCCCAGGAGTCTCTAGGCCACTTTCCACTTTTAAAAAAATCACAACCGCGCGAACTGCTGCATGAGTCGTCGAGATGGATCCTGAGGAGTTGAAAAAAAAATAGCTAGAGGAGATTGTAAAGTTGTCGACAATACTTCATCAAAACTCAAGTCCAGTGTGTGGGAGAAATTTGGAGTCATCTCAGATGAAGAAAGCAATATTGTGAAAGGCTTTGCTGCATGCAAAACCTGCCTTAAAGTTTTCGTTTTCGATAGCCGCAAATGTGGAACTTTTTAGAGGCATCGAAAACCCCGACCCTCCATCTAACCATTGTTTGGTATGAGCGCATCAGACGCCACTTGCGAGCTTCTTCAAATGATAGCATGATCATTTCCTCACTGAAGGAGAAATGCCTCAGTATTCTCCAGGACAAGTTCGACATTCATCGTTTACACAGACTTGCAATGTTCCTGCATCCTAAACTGAAAAGTATGAAGCTACTTGCTGAAAGTAATGAAGTGGCAAGCGTGCACAGTGAGATGCGGCGCCTTGTGAAAGGTCAGTATTAATGCAAACACAGCCACAGGGGGGTTGGATGAGAGAAAATAAAAGTGAGATTTTGAGGGGAAAAATGTATTTTTATTAAATAACATTTGAAAAAACGGTATAAACTGAACACCAAAGAACAATATTAACTATGAGCGATTGTGACGCGTTCATGAAAAATGTCACAAAGAACCGGCAAAAGTAGCCTAATGATTATGAATATGTCAAATATTGCCAGGACACATTTCAATTGTTTATTAATAAACAAGTGTTTTCTGTGTCGGCTGCAAAGATGAAGTTGACGATGCAGTAGTGAACACGCCAGAGAGAAATGCACATTTCATACAGATTACATAAGCAGAGAGCAGTCTGTTTTATTTCGTTTTGAATTGTTTTGTTTAAAAGTACACATTTCAAGCTTTCTATATATTTCTCAGGTCTGTGAGGCATGTAGCTTATACACTGAGTTTCGGTTAATTTATGAGACTAGCTCCAGTTCACACGCCGGCGCCTCCACTCCGTGTCCTGATTATATTGCCTGCTATATTTACTTCTTATTTATTAAATCCAGGCAATTGGTTGATAAAACATTGATTAAAATTATGATACAATTAATACAAAACGAAATTCACTTTAAAGAAAGGCTTTATACAATAAAAAACTTAATGAAGTGGTCAAAATAATGTCTGCCCACTCTGTCTCCCGACATATTGCGCAACTTATGATCTTCTTTTCACTTCTCATATAATCAACATAGATGAAATTATATATATATATATATATATATATATATATATATATATATATATATATATATATATATTTTTTTTATTTTTTTTAACATAATTGTGAAAATCGTTTTCTTTAATGACTAGGCTACCACACGTAGAGGCCTAATAAACTACAGTACAGACAAGTATATAATGTCGGAGCGGGATTTGAGCGTTTTAGGTGGCAAATGTTTTGCCACCTAAAAGTTACAGATTTTTTGTGTCACGTAGGCATGTTAAGGCCAAAGGCCTTGTTATAACTCCTGTATTACCTGGCAATAAAATTTTGAAAAAAGTGTGTATAATGTGATTGGCTAAACTGATTTGATTTCGGGTGCGGGTCGGGTGTCGGTTCTATTTTAAGCGGGTCGGGTCGGGTGCGGATTTTAATTAGTGCTGCTGTCGGAAAACGGGTCGGATGCGGTTTTAAGCACTGCGGGTACGGGCGGGTGCGGATTTACAAAATCGGACCCGTGCAGCTCTCTGGTGTGTATATATATATATATATATGTGTGTTTGTTTGATTGTTTGTTTGTTTGTTTGTTTTAAATCAAATAAATGCAGACTTGGTGAACATATGAACATAAGAGACTTCTTTTAAAAACATAAAAAAATCTTACCGATCTCTAACATAAATAAATAATAATAATTAAAAAAACAGACATGCATTATATTTATGTTGTTTTTTTGTTTTTTTTTCTAATCAAATCAAATCCAGTGCCACAGCAATGATTTCTGTCACACCTACACAAAGCAAAATGCAAGAACTGAGTTTATAGACCTGTAGACTGACATCTGGCAGAAAGCAAAGCACACGTGCTATGCGGGAGTATTTTAAATATGACCAAAAAAACAATTACATTTTATTTTACAACCCAAATTCCGGAAATATTGGGAGGGACGTTTTTTAAATTTGAATAAAATAAAAACTAAAAGACTTTCAAATCACATGAGCAAATATTTTATTCACAATAGAACATAGATAACATAAATGTTTAATCTAAGACATTTTACAATTATATGCACAAAATGAGCTCATTTCAAATTTGATGCCTGCGACAGGTTTCAAAATAGTTGGGACGGGGCATGTTTAACATAGTGTAACATCTCCTCTTCTTTTCAAAACAGGGTGAAGACATCTGGGCATCGAGGTTATGAGTTTCTGGAGTTTTGGTGTTGAAATTTGGTTCCATTCTTGCCTGATATAGGTTTGCAGCTGCTGAATAGTTCATGGTCATCTTTGATGTATTTTTCTCTATAGGTGAAAGATGTGGATTGCAGGCAGGCCAATTCAGCACCCGGACTCTTCTACGACGAAGCCATGCTGTTATAATAGCTGTAGTATATGGTTTTACATTGTCCTGCTGAAATACACAAGGCCTTCCCTGAAATAGACGTTGTCAGGAGGGGAGCATATGTTGCTCTGAAACCTTTATATACCTTTCAGCATTCATAGTGCCTTCCAAAACATGCAAGCTGCCCATACCGTATACACTTATGCACCCCCATACCATCAGAGATGCTGACTTGAACGCTGATAACATGGTGGAAGGTCTCCCTCCTCTTCAGCCTGGAGGATGCGGCGTCCGTGATTTCCAACAAGAATGTCAAATTTGGACTCGTCTGATCATAGAACACTTTTACACTTTGAAACAGTCCATTTTAAATGAGCCTTGGCCCACAGGACACAACGGCGCTTCTGGACCATGTTCACATATGGCTTCCTTTTTGCATGATAGAGCTTTAGTTGGCATCTGCAGATGGCACGGCGGATTCTGGAAGTATTCCTGTGCCCATTTAGTAATGTCATTGACACAATCATGCCTATGAGTGATGCAGTGTCATCTGAGAGCCCGAAGACCACAGGCGTCAAATAAAGGTCTTTGGCCTTGTCCCTTACGCACAGAGATTTCTCCAGTTTCTCTGAATCTTTTTATGATGTTATGCACTGTAGATGATAAGAATTGCAAAGCCTTTGCAATTTGACGTTGAAGAACATTGTTTTTAAAGTATTCCACAATCTTTTTATGCTGCCTTTCACAGCTCTGTCCATCTTTTCTTCTGAGAGACTCTGCCTCTCTAAGACATCCCTTTTATAGCTAATCATGTTACAGACCTGATATCAATTAACTTAATTAGTTGCTAGATGTTCTCCCAGCTGAATCTTTTCAAAATTCCTTGCTTTTTCAGTCATTTGTTGCCCTCATGCCAACTATTTTGAGACCTGTAGCAGGCATCAAATTTGAAACGAACTCATTTTGTGCATAAAATTGCAAAATGTCTCAGTTTAAACATTTGTTATGCTATATATGTTCTATTGTGAATAAAATGTGTGATTTGAAAGTCTTTTAGTTTGCATTTTATTCAAATTTAAAAAACATCCTAACATTTCCGGAATTTGGGTTGTACCTATTGCCATATATAATACAAAAGTTAGTAGTCGAAATGCAGTGACAGCAATAATTGGTGATGCAACTAGAAGATGACAATGTGTCTTTGGGACATTTAAAAGGCAGACAACTGGTCTGCTAATTCTGTTAAATAAACAAGAGGATGCATTAGTTAATTCACTCACAGACATGAGCATCTCAACAAAACATCACTGTAAAACCAAACAGTGAAATTAATTTGAGTTTGTTTCACTCAAATAATAATGAAATCCCATTGTACTCAATAGAAAAAAGTTGTGTGAACTCAAAATTGTATTGTAGTAAGCTGAACTTAATATGATTGAGTTGAATTGCAGCAGATTTCTAATTCCTAGCATCAGACTGTATAAATGTTGAAATTAAGTGTTATTTTGTGTGTTTTTGCACAAGATTAACATAGGGAGACATAAGTTAGTGTTTATTATTGTGTTATGTTGGGATTTACAGGGGCTTCTGTTAGTTTTGTAGGGTTACCATTGTGGTGAAGAGTAGAGCCTGTGGTTAGGATGAGGATGGGCTGCAAAACTTTTAAGACCATATACACTGTATGTTGTTTGATTATATACATGGAGTAATCTTTGTCTCTTTGATAGTTATAATAGCATGTTATTTGCTATCTAACATTTAACCAAGATCTGAAAGTGATGTTTATGTAAATTAACTGTATGTAATTAACATTATGATGAGTGGAGTGAGGCTAAGAACTGTGTGAGCAAAGGGATGCTGATGACGTGATTGTTAATGAGAGACACCACTTGTCACAAAAAAATGTAAGTTCTACTAATTTAAAAAAAAAAGTTAGTTTACTTAAATGTTTTGAGGTAATGAGTTCCCTCAAATGTTTTGAGTATTCTGAACTTATTAAGTTTTATATTGCAAATACTCACTGTGGCACACATCCTCAAATTCAAGTCCCTAAGTGCTGCCAGAAAAATGGACTGATGTGACATAGAATGGTTGAAGCAATGCAGCATGTGAAGGGTATGAAAAGCAAGTGGCATGGAAAGCCACTCTGGGTGGACTAAAAAGGCACTTACAACTTCATTTATGCGGATTCTAGTGTGCGTCTACCATACAGGAAGGCTCAGCACGCATTACTGAACCTGCATAGAATTTTTCATCCGTTTACTGGTGGAATAGTGGCCGAGCGCATCCATCACACGGTACTGATATGGCACAAAAAAAGTTCTACTCATTGTGACAGACAATTGATTTACTTTTGGCTACTGGGGAACAATTCAATAAAAAATATAGTATAGTAAGATACATTTATAAAAACTCCCTAATGTTTAAATTATTTTGTGTTAAGCAAAGATATCCAACATAATATGTACACTCTAAAAAAAATGGTTCTTCAGCGGTTCTTTGGGGTGGTTAAGGTGCTATATAGCACCGCTACCTTATAAAGAACCAGTAAAGCACCTGTATGGTTCTTCAGCGGTTCTTCAGTGGTTCTTCAGCGGTTCCTTGCTGTGGTTAAGGTGCTATATAGCACCACTGCCATACAAAGAACCTGTTAAGCCTCTGTATAGTTCTTTAAAGGTTCTCTAACTCTCTTATTCTCTTAGTTTAGTTGGGGAAAGGATTAAAAACAACATTAAATTACAGTGTATTTTCTAAACATAACCTGGTTCTCAACCTTTTTGTCCCCAAGCCCCTCTACACTGTTAGTGAATATGGGTGTAAGTTGGATTGCTATAACTATTTGAGTCTGATTACTTCGTCTTTCTGCGAATTGCTCTCAATATTATAGTAGGCTACACTCAACTGCTCAAATATCTCACTTTCAGCCAAAGGATAATTTCTCTTTAAGGACCCCGTGACAGACGGTTTTTTTCTGACGTCATGACTCACGAGACTTTCTGGAGTTTTCTGCTCGGCCGCCATTTTCTTTCCCCTGGACTCGGATGAAATAAGGTAGGTTGGAAATGTTTTAATTAATATACTCGAAAATGCAAAGGTTGAACATGTGTTTTAGCGGTTTAGAGTTAATTAGCGTTGTTTGTGAACATGAATACTAACGAAATCGTAACTAACCGAATTTTTGAATTTTCGCGGCCTGCAGTAACGTTATAAAGGTTAGCGCTAATTGAATATTTCTATTCTATACAAGATGTTGCATTACTTGTTTTATTCTATAGAAATGTATTGTTGTAGTGTTTGGACCATGTAAATATGCCTAAATAATTTTTAAAAGAAACGTCTCCTTTACCGTGTAAGCAGCGCGTGCTATTTGAAATGATGCGGGCAGGAAGTGCGTGGGGAGCGGGAGAGACGCTCGAGTCGAGGCTGAGGGGATCCTCGCATTACAATTATTGAGTTTAGGTTTTTAAAGTAATGTTTGTCAGTTCTTTTATTTGTCTTTTTTTTTTCACGTTAGCTCTGATTTGTTCGACCAAAATGACGAATAAAGTGTGTGAGTAAAGACATATTTAAGGCTTAACGTTACTTCATTTGACTAGCGCGAGGTGTTTTTTTTTAGTAGAATGAAATGGCTGAGTATTTACACTACTAATTAATTACTTGTACTGCAGCAAACAAGTTTTTTTTTCCATTTATAAACACTGATTCCCCTCTCCCTTTTAGGATCTAAAGCTCCTCAATGTTTGACGACTAAGGACACTTTGCAATAACTTTACATGGTAAGTAATTTCTATAAAAACGGCTATAATTGTTAATAGATAATATGAATTACCAATGTTGGACATGTTTGAATAAAATCCATCTAATGTGGTCTATTGACTTGAATGTCATCCTCATTAACAAACTTTAGACTAAGAATTATCCATTCCAAAACATCCATCAACTCCCTCTTATGCCATCTCAAATGCATGCGACTTTTTTTCTTGTTGTTTTGTATTAATTTTTTTTTTTTTTTTGACAGTAGCCATTGACATTAAATTAATCACAGTTCCAGCTAAAAATCTTTACTGTTCTACTGAAGAAAAAAAGTCAACTTGGTTGGCCTGATGGTAAGTAAATTAACAGCTAGCTTTCATTTTTCGTGAAATATCCCTTTAATCAAGAATGATTAAATATATTAGGGTGTAAAGCTAATTTATTAATTGATGCATGTCTTATTTTCAGACTTATAATTATATATTATAAATTCATAATTTTAAATGAAACCAATGACTTATTCCGATGCATTTCTTAATTGCAAATCTGTAGTATTTTAGCACTGACGAAGGCCTGTGTGCTGAAACGCATTGGAAAAATAAAGAATTGATTTTTTTTTTTAGCTCCTTTTTATTTATTTATTTATTTATTTATTTGTTTGTTTGTTTGTTTGTTTGTTTGTTTGATCCCTCAACGCCACAAGTGTTGCTGGTATTGTCCATAAATATATTAATTGCAAATTTGGCCAGTCATTAATATGAATTATTTTCTTTTTCTTGTCCTTTGCTATTGCATATCTGCAAAAATTTGATTTCCTATTACAGATTATTGTGCTTTTTTTTTAATTAAGAAAATTAATCACAATTGCTTTATCACAGGCTGAAAACATTCACCTGAGAGAAAGTCCTGAAGACCTCATCAAGGAGTACTTTCTGAGTTGAACGTAAGAATATTCTATTTTGGTTTATTTTCAGAAAAATAAGTCTAAATTTGTGTATTTTGTAGTTATGCTAGCAAAAGGTGACCGAATTTTTTTTTTTTTTTATGTTTACTATTTAGGATAACCAGACAGATGATTGAGGAGCAGCTCACCATGGCGATGTTCATTATTTGGAAGGAGGGTGAGAACTTCATGAACCATCTGCTGACATTGAGGGAGTTAAAGTTTTGAATCAACTTACTTCAGTTACATCAGCTTGTGCCCTGCTTCTAGGTATGACATACATCATCAACCTGGCTTGTCCGAAACCCCTTTGATTTACTTTGTATGTATATGTTAGAGCTGCAAAATTTATCGTAGAAAGGTCGCAATCTCGATTCAAACACCCACGCGATCCTACTTTATTAATGACAATGATTCGCCTGCGTCTGTTAAACCTTTGACAAAAATCCTACCGGAACATTCGGTGTTCATGCTGCCACTGATCCAGAAACAGCTGTTTTGAACCACACTGTAGTTATTCAAGGATTTGGTTATTTGATTTCTTTCACAAATATTAAAATTATCACATAAGTAATAAGACAAAAGTTTACAGTTAGGATATAAACACTGGACATCAGATAGCGATAAAAATAGAGAAAATCGAAACTAACATGGTGCTTCAAATAACTGTTGTATATAAATTACCTTGTTAAGCCACTAGGTGGCAACCAGTGACATTGTCATTGAATCATTCATTCAATAGATTGGATAAGGTTAAACCCTGATTCATCCAGTAGTGAAACAAGTATTTATTAATGAGCCATTAATATATTCAAAACCATTTTTTAAAAATAATTCATTCAAATTAAACATTTTCCGGCAATTAGAGTCCAGCTATTAATATTTTGCTAGAACTAGTAAAATAAATGTTATTTTTAGTTGTCTATTTAGAATCGTGGGAGAATTGCGATCTCTATTTGAAACCAAAATATCATGATTCTCATTTCATCCAGAATCCTGCAGCTCTAGTGTGTGTCTCGTACAAATGTGAAGTTGTATGAATATCCAGTTGTGTTGTTTGAGAATTGCTTTGATTTGTGCAAGGGTAATCACCTTTAAAGGATTAGTTTACCCAAAAATGAAAATTCTGTCATTAATTACTCACCCTCATCATTGGAGGAACAGAAACCTCTCAGACTTCATCAAAAAGATCCTAATTTGTTTTGAGTTCAGAAAAAGCATACGCATAAAATACGAAGTATACTTTGGGCTTTACACACAGTAATGAATGTTTAAAAAGCAAAACAAAAAAGTATTGGGTAAAAGCATCCCCCGTGTTATGTTAACCTAATGATGTTATTTTGTTGAAAGGCCTACAGTTGGAAGCAGCTGTTCTCCTCTTGCCTGCACTGTTCAAGGTGGACCTGGGGTTGCTGTTTGACATTGAGGTGAGCCATGAACAGGTGACTACAGTGTGTGAAGCACAATCTAATCAAAGCACGACACTTATTGCACATTTTGTTATAATTTAGCTTATAAGGTTTGCCTTTCAAATAAATATGTGAAGATGGTTAATGCTATTACCCCTCTTCTCCAGGGCCATGCTCAGACCAGCCCTCCTGTCGTCCCAACACCTAAGATAGTGCCTAAAGCCTGCAGGAGGATCATCTCATGCAGTATGACCACATTTTGTTCACGTTGGATGGCCAGTTAATCACAGAGTAGAGTGAGGACATCTTGATGGCACTGGGCCTCCTCCTGTGTGTATATTTTGCGTTTGGAATCGAATCCAATCCAGTGCCCTAAAGGACTGAAAAAGACACTGACCTTTTTGAAGTATGTTGTTTTGAAATTGAAGGATGCAAATCTCATTTTATCTGTAAAATGAGTGTACAACTCAATCTGTTTCTGTCTCTTTTGGAGTCAATACTCTCTCTTGCTCCCTTTCTTATGGTTTAAGTTCCAGTTTCTATATTTTTTTAAATCCCGAAGGACAAAAAAGAAACTGCAGGACTTCAGAGCATAACTCAGTATGTAAAAACAGGACTATTGTCTTCAAAAATGTACATATTTCAAGCTTGTTGCATTATTTTGTATGTGTATAAAAGGGGAGTATAATGTGAGTTTATTTGCTGCTGAAAGAAATAAATTAAAAGGTTTTGAAAGTGTAATGTATTTTGTTTTTCAGTAAGCATTTAGTACATGATTTTGAATCTTTGAAGTCATGATTTGGTAAGAAATTATTAATTATCGTTCATAAAAGTGTAATTTAGAAGCATATTGACTCATCTACAGTAGTACCTGGCATGATAACGGGCCCTGCTAGCTCAAAAAACAATATATGGCACCTCTAATTTGACAAATGTGCTAGAAAACTATAAGAATAGGTGCTATATAGCACCAGAAAAGGTTCCCCTATCATAACGAGCCAAAGAACCACTGCTGGTGCTATATGGCACCTCTTATGGTTCTATATAGCACCATACGACAAGGTGCCATATAGCACCTTTAAAGATAGGTGCTATATAGCACCAAAAAAGGTTCCGCTATGATTACGAGCCAAAGAACCATTTTTGGTGCTATATAGCACCATTTTTCTTTAGAGTGTATGTTAAAAAAGGTACTGGATTTGTTTCCATATTCATTCACAAAAAAAAAAATAAAAAAAATGTATCTCTACATCTCTCCGCTACTTTTGGAACATGAAAGTCTAATATATTAGCAGTGAACTTGAACCCATTTGTGCAGGTTTTGACAGTATCTTTATCTTTAGCCATTATTTAAACTGCTTTTAAATCAAATCAAGCTCCATGTAAATCACTTCCTTGTAAATATGCA
Organism: Chanodichthys erythropterus; assembly: GCF_024489055.1. NCBI lineage: Eukaryota > Metazoa > Chordata > Actinopteri > Cypriniformes > Xenocyprididae > Chanodichthys > Chanodichthys erythropterus. The sequence goes on from NC_090234.1 coordinate 28,173,514, forward strand.
TGTCCTGCCTTCCTGTTCAAACATGAATAACCTACATTCAATGTGTCACATTAAAAGGTTAAAATTTCTCAAGTGGTGTCCCAGTCAAAATGGACTAGTTTCTGTCTTTGCTGTCTAAATTTAACGTAGGTCACACTGAAAAGGAATTTCCCATGATGCAGTCTGTAGGTCGTTTCAATAACTACACACCTTGGCAAGAGAAAATGTGGATGTGTTTACCTCTCAATCTCTTCAACATATTTCTGATTCAGCAGGGGAATGGTGATTAGAACTGGAACAGTGAATTGGGTCAAGTTTTTTTTTTACTCTTTGGTCCAACACATCAGTTATTCAGCTGATTCATTAGAGAAGCACTGTACTTATCTTGTCAAAACATTCTTTGCAAATCTTGATCATTACTAATTAATTCTAAAGTGAAGGTAATAGTAACATACTAATAATGACTCAAGTATTGCCAAATTCTTCCGTTGAAATTACTAATCATTTGGAACAGTATTCTAAAGTGAAAAACATGGTAACTCTCTAGTAATGACTGAAATCATTGTAAGCTTACAAGTTTTTTTTTTGTTGTTGTTGTTTTTTGCAGAGTAGTTACTGATTAACTAATAGTGAACTACCATCTTCAACTGAGCAATATTGGTTACTAATTTGTTAAAGTTTTTTGTTAGTTAATAGTAACTCGAATGTTAATAGTGCATTACTCATTTGTTCCTGTGTAGTTATCCGTTAATGACAGAACAGTATTCTAAAGTGTTACCATGATGTGCAATAAAAGAGACACAGTTGCTTCCCAGATTGCAGCAACTTCCTTTAAAAAAGGAAAAAGATTTTTTTGTGCCAATTTCCCTGGAAGTGATGATTTTGTTCTCTTTAACACATGGGATGAATACAGTGATTTATTTGCAAATGTTTTATGCAATATTCCAATTTTGCATACAAGTTAAACTACACAAGTAAACATAGCTATTGATGGAAGTCTTTATTACTTTCTTTTATTTATTTTCTGGTGCAAATTTTGTCTTCTCTAAATGAGAATGAAAGTTCAAGATTAGAGTTACTCCCAGAGGCTCATGCTCATCTCCAAGTTACTCCACTGAGATTCAGAGCTCTCTCTTTCTCACCTCCACAGTGTGAGCTTACAGATACCTTGCGTCGTTCCTCGATTACAGGTCTGCTGTCATCCTTCTTGCTGCTGTGTCGGGAATACCATGTATTTAGATGCCACTGTCAAACAAGCATATGTGGAAAAAAGCAGCAGTTTTATCAACCCCACTGGTGACTGTCAGCAACATCATTCAAATTTCGTGAAATGTTATGAGATTTGAGGTGGTACAGCGGTTTTGGGAATTGGAAGTGTTGATTGGTGTACTGAAAGGAAACACAGCAATGTGGCTGTTTTCACACCTGAGAGCTTGCAAGGAATAGAAAACAGTTCGAAAGGCATCCACTGGTGTGACTTTGTAAATTTCTTCGAGTCAGCTAAATTTGTTTCTGACAACGTGACCAAAATTACCAACAATAAGTACAGAGGGGAAAACTAGGAGACAGGAAAGGTTGAAGCAGCATTTTAAAAGCCCAGAGCAAATCTACTTCAAAGGTTACTGAGATTTTGTCAAGTGGGACATTTGACAACACATTTTTCTTCAACATCCTTTGTTGGTCCTGTAACAATATTCCTTTCAAACAAAATTTAACCCAAACCCCAGGGTGCAAATGATTGAATGGGCTGACTTTCGAAATTTGATGCTAAATATTGCATTTCTTTACATATAATTTATATGTACAAACACATTTTACCGGTCAGAGTGCGCTATAGACACTTGTGAACAGACATTTTTGTTTGAGTGCGGCAGTAACCATATTGTAACAAATTGTTTAAACCATGAGTGTCATCCACATAAACTGCCAAACCTAAAGGCTTATTTACAACAACACAATGGTTGGGATGAAAATTTGGTTCAATTTTCACATGCAGTTTGTCTGTTTATAGCAATGCGTAAAAGCTGCTGGCTTAATGAAAATGCATATTCACTCTCTCACAGTTGGTGGCGCTTATAGACAAGCAGAAATACCCTGGTTATTCTGGTACACATAGCGCTTTGCATCTTTTTGCTTCTGACCAGGTTTATTATAGTAAACTAAAACTAAAAACAAAACAAAACTATATTATACTAAGGGGCTGTTGAATGCTCAAATCTGATTGGTTGACGAATGTTCTAAGGTGTGCAATTATTTTCAGGGAAACACACGGCTAAAGTAATTCTAGCAGGTCTTGACCGTATTACAGTTCCATTTCACTTCACCAAATTTTAAGTTATTTTAAAGGTCCTTACAACTTACAACACCAAAAGAACAGAACCCACAATGACACTGATCGACTAAATAACTTTAGTAAACAATAGGATAAAAACGACAAATTACTGTCATGGTTTTTTGCCACAAAATACATTTTATTAAAAACATATGTCCTGAAAGCACATACTCTCTTTCTCCCGCTCTCTCTCTCTCTCTCTCTCTCTCACTCAAACACACACACATAAAGTACGAACACACACACAGAAATGCATTGTCCGCATTGCTCTGACGAATTAATCAGTAAAATAGTTTAGCAACATAAGAGCCCATGACATTTCTCACAAGCGAGGTAATAACTGTGCGGTTCTTGAGGTAGATAAACTTACAGTTTCGTTATTAGTAGAGACACTGCTGCCAAACGCTGTTGAGAGATGCACAGACTCAGGTCACCTAATTCACATATGCTTATTTATAGTTCTGAAATGACGTTTTGGTATTAGCAGCGGAGGCTTGGGATGTGATTCTTAGAAATTAGTTCCACACACAAGAGTGTTTTAAGGACAAAAACCTGACAAATGTCTTGAAATACAACATCTAAACAGTGTCTTGAGGTGTGGAAACCATAGTATAAGCGGAATAATGGACTCCAGGCCATTGAATTATTAGAAAATAATGCACACCCAAGATGTAACCGATTACCACCTCGGGTGTGCGTTATTTTCTAATAATTCAACGGCCCGTTGTCAATTATTCCTTACACTGTATCTCATTGATTCCAAAATAACACTACTTCTGACACCCCTCTTGACAAGCAGAGGAAAGGAAGTCAAAAACAGCTATGTTTCTAAACAGCTCTTCAGATTTTTATATTCACTATGGTGTTTATCAGATAACACTAAATACAAGACTACAAGAAAGGTATTCTTTAATCTGCTATTGACTGTCATTTAGCTAAATAGTCTGTTAATGAGCATCACCAAATCACAGTTTTATGTAATAAAAGTGGCTCTGGGCATGTGACCAAAAGCTTGAATCATGTTGTTCACGTTTTCTTTGCAGTGTGATGGAAAAGAGATTGGATATTGTGAATGGGCATGTCGGTTTTGGACAGATTGTTTATCTCATTATTGCACCGAACATTCATCTTGGTGTGAACAGGCCTTAATAATTACACATAGGCCATTTTTTTGAATGAGTTAATACATTAAAAACTGAAAATAACAGAAATATCTTTTAAAAAGTCAAACACCCTGAAGGTCAGTGAATACCTCCCAATCCTAACCATTAAGTACCTCTGATAACAGATGCTACATTGAGAAGACCTAACCCTGTTGATGTTGATCCAGAACCATATCCCATGTGGCAAATTCATAGTAAGCCTAAAAATACGTCCACAGGCACGCACATTGAAGAGAAACATCATTCTTTATTTTGCATTTATCACCTCCACACATCCCTGTTAATGTCATCAAAAGACCACAGCATTACACATTAAACCCCAATGGCACAGCGAAAAATAGCTCTTCAAAAGCTCTGCGCACATCATACGTGATAAATGAATCTATTTTGTCTTAATGGTAAATGGTGCACTAATGTTGGGAGTGTGTTTGGGTTATTACCCACAATTAGGACATAAAGGCATTTGAGCTTAAATGAGGTAGAAACTATTAAAGCAGAGACGGCAGAGCGCTGTAGAGGACAAGTGAGCATTTAATGCAATCATGACGGCACAGCCTGTCTGGAACGAAACAGGTTCATAGAACAATGTCTAACCTCTTCATGACACGCATACACCTCAAGAGAGGTATAAAAAACTATTACTTATTGCCACTCTTCCTGTGACATGTGGTAAATGTCTTTGCTCTGGCGCTGCATGGATGCCCGCTCAGTTACGCTTACAGTTATTGCTGGAGTCATTAGGCCCGGGGGAAAATAAACTGACTTCAAGCAAAGCAAAAAGATAGGATCTCTCACCGATGGAGTTAAGCACTTGAAGGACAAACTGCTGTCTGGGGGCAAATATATTGAACTGAATTTAAAGGTCCAAGTTGGAACATTTGGCAAATGCTTCCTTGACTGCAATCCACACCTAGCAGGGACCTGCATTTGATTTCATTTTGTTTAACATCTATCAAACAGAACCTCAAGAACATTCCACATCAACTAAACGCCATCAGTTACTAAACACGAATTCCTAACCAGCTGTACATGTATCACAGGGTGGGGGGGTTCTTTGTTTTTTAAATGATTGAAAAAATTACTTATGATAAACCTCACATATGTATATATTCTATTTCAAATAAAATATTTTGAACGTTCTATTTATCAAAGAATCCTGAAACCGTTTTCAACATTGATAATAATAAGAAATGTTTCTCAAGCACCAAATCAGCATATTAACACAGAAGACTGGAGTAATGGCTGCTGAAAATTCAGATTTGCCATCACAGGACTACATTTTAAAATATATTAATATGGTTTGGTGTTAGTGAAGGATATTTGAGCCTCACTGGCATGGCTATAGGGATACATAAGACAAAAGAGGTTGGAAAACACCTCTCTAAAACTTTCAACTGACATCTGACATCTACCTGATTCCAGGACAGTCCATGAAATACAGTCGATGTCTGAGGCAGAACAGGAAGAAGTAAAACATATCGGCCGACTCTTATGTGTGCTTTGACATTCTGTAACCAGATCGGCTGTTTGTACAGGACTAACGGCAGCCACGGGAATCAGGGGCCCTGAGTTTTAATTGACTGGGAATGTGTAGTGCGGGAAAAAAGTGGGAAGAGTGTAAGAAAGAGGAAAGGAGTAGAGAGGAATGAAACTGAGAACAAGATTTAAGCAGGAGATGTTTGAGTAGCAGAGGTCTATACAACTAGATAGAGTTAGTGGTATTTATTCAGTGTCTTTTTCTGAAGAGGGATATTATGTTTTATGATAAACTATTATTTCAACCTTTGCCGATATGAATCATGTTTTACAATATTCAGCAGTTTATTATTTACAACAGTAATTTCAGGGTTCTGCTTGTTTTTTATGACCAACAGTTACAATGGTTTCCCCCTCAGAATTATTAGTATAATAAATACTGCAATATGATAATAACTATGATGATGTTAAAAAAAGATTAACCATTCATAACTTTTGCCATTGCAAAAATGCACTATTATCAGCTATGATTAATTTATTACACAAGGAAAAGTGTGTGCTAACAAAGGCATCATGATATCAATAATGAGCTTTTGTTAAAGGACACTATGATTATATTTCATGTTTTTATTTTTAAAATTCTTGAAAATTAAGAAAAAAAATGATTGAATGCACTTTAAAGCTACTGCTTCTGACGTTGACTTTTTGTCATATTTGATTGTCCAGTCATCCTGTTTAAGATATGTGTAACATTCTATCGTTCTTTTAGTCCTGTTGTATCAGAACAGCTCACGGTGAGCTTAGTCTTTGTCTTTGAACACTGATGACAGTTGACTGTGTATATACGTAGACAGGTTCAATTTAGAACGTCCCATCCACTTGTTCAGGCCAAGATTCGACCCTCACTTATCCGTGGATGGCGGCAGTCTCTCCCTTACTCCAAACACGGTATCGATTCAATCTCAAAGCGCGCAATTAAGGCTACATCGGCAATATGGGCAAAGTGTCAGCCTCGATGAGGCCCGGTGCATGTCAACATGAGGGCCTTTTCAACTACCCTCTAATGTACCTTTCAAAAGAACTGTGAGATATAAAAGAAAGGCTGAGGGAGAAAAGGCAAAGAAAAAGACAGATAAATGAGCTTCTTGAGTGGAGGAGAGAGAAGGAGAGGCCAGTAGGCTGAGAAAAGATGGTGTTGCACATCAATTGAGAGCAAATTGTCCAGAAAAGAGGATAAAAATGCATCAATCTTTTTCCTACAGACCTCCATGGGAGAGCTTTAGCCGGTTTGGGAAACACTTTCCAAGGTCTTTCTAGTTGATTCCAAGAATCATTATAGAGTTGGACTTATAGAAGGTGCACACTTGATCTGATATTTCTTTCATAGTTTGTATTCAAGTGTAGATTTGTTTGAAGTGAATCATAATAGTCTGAATAGATTGTACTCTGTTTCTCATTATTTGAGATCATTATTGGGATTATTATAGGGAAATTGGAAGAAATTTGGTCACTTTGGTTGTTTTGGCTTTCTCAGGTAGCCTGCAAAGTAGGCCCACCATGTTTATAGTGGTTCCACTAAAATATTATTACTGATTTTTATACTAGTTATTGCCAAAGTGGTGAAGTGGTGAAGATGTCCGTTGGCAGTTGGTTTATACACACTATAATATACAATGATTTGTTAAATGCATGCACTCATTTTTAAAATAATAGTTGTAGGTATTGTCTGGAGGGATCTTCATAATTCAGGCATGTATAGGGTTAGGTTAGGTTTCTGTTTTGAAACTGAAGGAATAGTTGTTTACCCACTCTCATGTGATTCTAAACCTGCTATCAAACCTCAACCATACATAGGTTTATTTTTATTTTAATGGTCAGCTAACATAACTATAAATATGTCAACAGAGGTTAAGAGAAAAAAGGCTGCCAGTGGGAGAAACGGTACAATAAAAATATTCTTCATAAATACTACATGGCCGTTCAAGTCAATGCTAGTGCTAGGTGTTGGAGCTCAAGAGGACATGATGGACAATGATATTACAGAAGCTTGTCTGTTTGGAATCAGAACCAATGAATCTTTGCTTGTATTTTTTAATTTTCAGACAAGTTAAAAATGACACATTCCGTTTGTGGGTATGGGGAAAAAAATCTGTATTGTGTATTTTGCGCTTAGATTGGCCATTATTATCAAAGCCCGTGTTCAAAAACACCTTAAAGGGGAAATATCATGAAAATCTGACTTTTCCCATGTTTAAGTAATATAATCGGGTCTCTGGTGCATCTACAAGCACAGAAAATGTGAAAAAGGACAACCCAGTAACTCTGTTTTGGTAAGCCTTTCTCTACAAGCATGTGAAAAATCAAGCCGTTCTGATTTTGCTCCCCTTGTGACGTAGGAAGGGGATCTAATTATAATATTACCGCCCCCTAAGTCTGTGTGTTTCCACCCACGGCACCGCCATTGTTTTCACAAGCAGCGAGTAACACTGGCCCTGGAGTGCAGCAGCAGCAGCTGTCCCGCAGTTTAGCTACAACCCTGATCAAACACACTTGAATGTCTTCAGGATTACTAAAGCTAAGTGAGTTGTGTCAAAGCAAAACTCTGCAGGACAGCAGCACTCAAGAACGACCGTCCCTGAGCTTATGATATGTCTCAGCTATGTAAACATTATCACTGATCTGTTAATGGCTATAATAGCAAACATATGAGTCTCCATAAACTCCTTGGCATCTGAGCCACTAAGGACACAGGGGTGCAATTTTATTTATGTAGGGAATGTGACTAGATAAATACCAGTATGTCTAAGTCATTAACACTAGAATACTTCACATGATCGTCAGTAAAACACAGGATTTGCACAGAAATTGATTCTCAAAGATAGATCGATACCAAATTATCCAATTACATATATATTTATTTGGTGATGTTTGCACATTGTCTTCCTGAATGTGTTTAGTTAGCACGTTGCTAATGTACTGTTAAATGTTGCTAAAGTTACCAGTATTTCTTACTGTATTCACGGAGACCAGAGCCATTTCGTTATTTTCATTTTAACCCAAAAATAATTCATAAACGCATCTTCATTCTTATTGAGTCTCTCCAGTGTATATAGCTTTAGCCACGTTAGCCATGCATCATGCTATCAAAATCATTCAGAATCTAATTTTATCAAACATCCACAAAATACATGCCATACCTACAGTATGTTATATGCTGCATCAAGAACAGTTTGTAATGATAGATTTTGAGATTTATATTTGCTGTGTTAGCTTCTGTATTATGTATGCCTCAGTGTATTGGAATGATGAACGAGCTTGTGTAACAGAGTTAAAAAGAACATTAATTCTAATGATATTCATGGTGTTGAATTACATGAAATTAGATGATAAACTAAATCAAATGGTGTTTTGGTGCCCCCTAGTGGTTAATACATTGCTGACGTTCATTATTTTGTCCTTTTGCACCTACCATAGTTCAGCAGAAAATGGCTGACACTACTGCGGGTAACAGTGCCCAAGGAAGTCGACCGGAAGTTGAAGTCAGCCACGTGCTGCCATCTTGTAGCAGAACTTCACTTGTGTTAGCATCCCATTGACTCCCATTCATTTTGGCGTCACTTTGACAGTGAATAACTTTACATCTGAGGCGTTTAAAGACTCCATTTGTCCATTATTTACACGACAATGTATAAAGGGCTCCATTACCTTCTATGTTACATTATGGCCCCATAGAAACAGTTTTTGTAAAAATAAGCTAACGATTGCGTCATAACCACTCAACTCTCTGTCGCACAGTAGAGAAATTACCGTACAGACAGGAGGAGAAGCTCGCAGACAATCGGGGAGATTATCTTAATATGGCGTACTGGCGTTACATTTTAAAATACTATACAAAATAATTAATCAGAATACTTACTCCTGCTCACTCACGCCAAAGAACTCCCCGCTCAAGCTCGCCGTCTCTGCAAGATTAACGATGGCAGTTTGTACGCACAGCTACTAAAAGATTTACATCTGTCAGACAGGTTGCGGACATCATCAAGCTTAGTGTGAGTCTGCGCGTCAGAAACGGAAGTGCTAAAAATCGCTAAAAATGGGCTTCACTTGTCTCAATTGAGTTCCAATGGGGTCGCTGTGTCCATTTCTTTTACTCTCTATGGCGGGTGAGCGTGTTTCTCTTCTCTCCTGTTTACTGTGTTAAAAAATGTGATAAAAGTGTTTATATGAGTTTTTCAAATGTAAACTGTAGTGAATGTACAATGAGTTGGATGAGTTTATATGTCCAATGGAAACTTTGTTGAGTAACCTAATTATCGTTGTACCTCGTGCCTCATACAGTGAAATTAAAGGGTCATGAAACCCCAAAACACTTTTTTTGAGATGTAAACAGATATGTATAGGCTGCACATCATTGAAAACTCTAAAGGTACTCATTAATGTTATTCATAAGTGAAAAATATTTATTTTTGCATTTTTCAGAACGATTTCTGTCTTTCTGCCGGTACGAAAAGCTTAGTTGGAGCAATGTCACAAAATCTGACATAACTGTGTACTTTCGGCCCAAGTATGGGCATGGTCGAATATGCTGACGTAGACCGTTTCGAGCGTTTTCGACATATATTCAAGATTTTTGACATTTGCTCGCGATGGTGGTCAGAACTGGAGTTTGAATACGAACACATGAAAAATATGACTGTTATACACGCACGCATATGATCGGTTTCAGCGCGGAGCTTCGCATTGTGTTTAACAACAATAGCCACGTGGCACATAGCTCATACAGAATATAGTATCTGTGTTTAAAGTTTTTATTTCATACATTCTCCTGCACCAAACATTAACCAGCACTGTGTAGTTATGCACAAATATTTCATCAAGTCTTCTTCAAATGAATTATATGTGCAAACTGAACACTGATACAGTGGTGTAGCCTATCTGAACGTGACACGATTATTCTAATAGACAAAAGACTGATTTTGAGACTTCAGTGCTCGTAAACGTAATCAAAGTAGCCTAATATTAGCCCTATTAAATATTCTTTCGCAGTTCTCCCTTGTGCTTGGGAGTTTGTTGTCATTTTCTCCGTGCTCATATATTGAAGGGTTGGTTCACCCAAAAATGAAAATGTTGTCATTTATTACTTACCCTCGTGCCGTTTTATACCCGTAAGTCCTCCGTTAATCTTCAGAACACAAATTAAGATATTTTATTTGAAATCCGATAGCTCCGTGAGGCCTCCATAGGAAGCAATGACATTTCCTCTCTCAAGATCCATAAAGGTACTAAAAACATATTTAAATCGGTTCATGTGAGTACAGTGGCTCAATATTAATATTATAAAGCGACAATAATATTTTTGGAGTGCCAAAAAAACAAAACAACAACTTATTTAGTGATTTTTTTTAATGATTTTTTTTAGTGATTTGGAGTACAAATGAATCCATGTATCGAATCTGCTGTTCGGAGCGCCAAAGTCACGTAATTTCAGCCGTTGGCGGTTTGACACGTGGTCCGAATCTTGATTCGATACACTGATTCATTTGTGCTCCGAATGCACCAAGAATATTCTCGTCGCTTTAAAATATTAATATTGAACCACTGTACTCACATGAACTGATTTAAATATGTTTTTAGTACCTTTATGGATCTTGAGAGAGGAAGTGTCATTGCTCCCTATCGGATTTCAACTAAAATATCTTAATTTGTTTTCCGAAGGTTAATGAAGGTTTTATGGGTGTGGAAAGGCATGAGAGTAAGTAATAAATGACAGAATTTTCATTTTTGGGTGAACTAACCCCTTTAATATTCATTATTCTGTGAGTGTGTTCTATGTCTGTGCTTTATTGGTTGTTCTCTCCCCTCTTCTCCCCCTTTACACTCCCACTTTTCCAGAGCTTTACACGCCCATTTTAACAGACTTTTTTGAGCTTTGAGGTGTGAACGACCAGGGTAAAAAGGGTGGTTTCATGACCCTTTAACATGTGCTTCTGCTGATATAGCATCAGATGGCTAAATGGAAAACAACAGTGTGTACCCTTAATGAGAAAGTTTGTTCATTTTCAGGTTTTCTTATTTCAGTGGTTTATGTCTGCAGTGTTTAACGGCTATATTTTGTTCACACCCAAATCAGGGCAAATTTAACAAGCTATAATAAATGATCTGTGGGGTATTTTGAGTCCGCCATAGCAAACCGCCCAAAGACACTGTACACCATTGAGGCAATAGTGCCTTCGGTGCTGAGCCCTTTCTTCATAAATACAATAAATATTTTGATTTATAGGTTTTAATCTGCAGTGAGATAACATAAAGGTTCATTTATGTACAGGCAAAATGCATTGAATGATGGAGAACATCAAACATTGAAAGTTGAAAATAATGTCCCATCGTCTACGCTCCGCTGACCCGAGTTCAAATTCTGGCTCATGGACCTTTCCCGATAGCGTCTACCTTTCTCTTCCACTCCGCTTCCTGTCTGCTCACTGTCCTATCATAATAAAAAAGCAAAAATGCCAAAAATAAATCTTTAATAAATAAATAAATAAAATAATGTCCGATTACTTGTGGCATTTGTTTTCCCGAGTTCACACTTACAAATGTGAATTGGTTTGGTATTGGTTTGAAACGACACATGAATGAAAAAAAAAAAAAAAGAGAGAGCTTTGCCATTTTTGCATGAAATAGCATTTTAATGTTAAGGAAGTACTAGAATGTGTTGGGATGAAAAGTGTCTGCTTTACAAGGTAACAAAGGATGAAGATGAACAGCAGTTTATTGAACATCCTTGAGTGACTCATTCTCTCGTAGAGTAGAAGTCACAGAGATACGATTTGGACAGCAGAAAATACATCTGCGTGAATAGCAGTAAAAATGTGTCTGCTGTTGGCCATCAGAAATTCCCTGCTACAAAACTCTCTCCTTTTCAATTTTATCCCTCTCTCCCTCTCTCTGTTGGCAGCAGCACTGGCAGGAGTTATTACTGTGAGAAATGATGGGGCGGGTGCTGCCAGACACTCCTGTTCACTCAGAAGTCTCCTACAATTGCACACAAACACCTTTTTGTAGCTGAGCACTCTCAAAACCACTCACATTCATGTTCAGCATCACATGCAAACACACACACATACCTTCTTAACACACACCTGCCTGGACACCACATGGCCTCTCGACCTCTCATGGTCTCACCTTATTTCTCTTTCTCTCTCTGGACTGGGGTCTGCTCACCTGCAGGTGTCAGTGTGATCGCCTGCAGAGGGGAGGAAAAGCTTGACCTTTCCTCTCTCATTCTTTGTCTGTCCCTCCTTGTGCTCACTCTCTCCATCTCTCACAGCACAGAGGAACGTAGAGGGAAACTGCCAGACAAAGGCAAAAGCATTCAGCTCATGCCTCTAAATTATGATAAATTAGCCCTCTCTGGCAAGAACATGAGATAAAAGAAAGAAAAAGTAAAAAGCAGTGACTAAAATCGACTTTGACAACTGTCTTTGCAAGTGAATAAAAAATAGTGTTTTTACAGAGGTGTGCCCAGCCTTTTGTCAAATGGCAACCTTTCCTTTCCTCTTCCCTTGTCTCCTTTCCATAAAAGGTTAGAAGAATGCGCAGCCTTTATTTAAAATGATAGTTGGCCATTTTGGCGAACTCGTTGCTCTATGCTGAATTGAAAGGCTTAGCGCTGACTAATCGACGTAAAGCACTTCCCTTTTCTCTGGTACTTAACCTGAATCACACGCTTCTTTAAAGCGTTCACTCTGAATACTGTATGTCAGTACAAAGTGTCCTACTTAGAGTATGTTCTGTTGTTTAGTCCTGACAGGATTATTGGTGAAAGTTATTCAGTCTCATTTGGAGATCATTTTAGCCTAATACAGTAAGAGTTTTACATTTTCTTTTGAAAAGCTGATTACAAAGTCATTTTGCTTGTCTTTTTTAAATGTGCAGAAGCAAAATGTTTGCAAGACATTGCTACTTTATGTTCTGAAGAGTGTAACCATTTTGACTCAGTGGCACTTTCAGAGCTTTGCTGTTTGTCTATGTCTGGTTGTTTTGGAAACTTGTTTGGAAACAATCATTATTTATGTCAATGGTTCCCAACCTTTTTTCCAGGAGACTCCTATTTCAACCCGGAAGTTAGCGGTGCACGGGTTCCCTCGGTTGAAAGCTTATACATTTTTCTCATAGACTTTTAGAAAATTTCAGAAAATAAGCTCTGTGTTTAACAAAGGGTTATGACACTTACACATTTTGTCCATCAAGATAATCTTTACAAGTTAAAACAACATGAATACATTTTGAAGCCTAAATAAAGTAGTCAGATATAAAAGGCTAACAGTAGGCTATAAACGGACTACAGCACACAATGGTCGCGGATCAACGTCGTCAGCATCAAGCTTCCTCAAACTGTATTTAAAAAACGACATTATTTAAAAACATGCTCGCTGATTATGATCTGTGCTCTGTATGAATACTTATCCACTTTTTCATGAGAAATGCTGTCCAAATGTCCCGTTTTTAATGATGACGTCTAAAGTCCCCACCAAAGGAAGTAGTCCCTTTTAGCAATTTGTTAACAACTGACGTTTTTAAGACACAATAAAGGATTAAAAAATCACCATAACTGGTGTGATTTATATCATAGATCAAAACGTGAAAATATTTAGAGGCTTTGTTAACCACAGACCTTATTTCAGGCGATTTAGCAAAAACCCATTCAAAAAACCTATACGACTTTATGGCATTGGAACCGGAAGCCCTAAAATGCTAACTCGCTTCCGGGTTTTGCCTACAAAAATGTGTCATCCCTGAGGCACTCTATAGAGCTGTTTCCCCGGTAACTTCCTAAACAAAGCAGAGCTGCGCTTATACAGCGCTTATACTGTACGTGTTATGGACCTTTCACACAGGACGTGGAATGCGTTGCGTTCGCCGCTGGGTTCAGCGCAGCCCTTCAGATACACAGCGATTTGCGCTACACTGGCCAGAGCAAAGTAGGCAGAGTTTTCAAAACTTTTTGCGGCAGTTCTATACGTCTAGTCATTTGATTGTTGTTCCACCATTTGGTCAGCAGCAAAATATGTATGTCCCGTGCTAAGAAGCAAGTGATAGCACTAGCCCTGCTAGTAAGAAGAAAAAGAAAGAGAGCAGCTCTTGACAATGTCTGTCATGTCTCCATGACGCAGCTTTTCTACTGATCACAAACTTGTATTGCATAGCTCCGGAAATTCCGACACACACAGTACTAGTTGTTCATCCATTTTGCTTTCCGCGCTTGTTTGGAGGCCCCGTTTCTATTGGTCGCGCAGGTAATCGTCACAGAGCAGACTATTTTGAACTTTGACTGCACGTGCGCTTTGGTCGACCCAGCAACAAACCGTCCCGGCACCACGCAAGCCATTGAAATAAATGGGTTTCATAGCGCAGCGCATTCCACGTCCTGCATGAAAGCCCCATTATACAGAGGGACGAGTCAGTTCCCTTCAGAGATACATTCATAGAATTCATTCATACTTTAATTTAGGGCTGCACGATATATCGCCGTAGTTCACTGACAAGCCACGCAATATCGCGTTCATTATCGAAAGCGATTCATCTGCGATATGAACATGATATTGCGTGGCTTGTCAGTGAACTACGGCTCTGTCTATTAAATGCCGCTCCATTTGAAAGCAGGTGATGGCGATTTAGAGGTAATCAGGGAACCGTCTTTACTGACGAAATGCGTGTGACAATCTCATGCGATATATCGTGCAGCCCTACTTTAATTCATATAATTTCCCTCAGAACTCTGTTGTAAAACCTCTCACTTCTTTCCGCCATTTTTTTCCCAAATGAAACCTACAAGGTATGACGTATCTGTATGAGTGCTTACTTTGCTTAATAATGGACAGTATTTACCATGAGTTTTTCAAATCCTGGCAATCAAATATGGTTTGATTAAAATATTAAACTGTAACACTAACCGTCGGTAATTGCATTGTGGTTTATTGTCAAACTGGTAACTCTTTCCTCACTAACCCTAAAACTACAGTGAGCTTGGTGACCCCTCGTAAGTCTTTAGCGAACCCTAGTGTGGGTTACGACCCCCAGGTTGGGAAACACTGTTTTAAGTGACTACATTTGGTGCCACTAGGCTGCACTTACAGCTTTTAAGTATAGTGTGCTGTAAAGGCACATGTGGTTAATGTAAGGACAAGGTAGGTAGGAGTAGGTAAGGCTTTTGATTAATTCCAGTGACTCAAGTTTTGGGAATCGGGTCACTAAAAAGATTTATTCACTGATTTGTTCAGTGGCACTTTCTGTATCATTACACCCATATAGATATCCATAGATAACACAGTAGGTGGCGACAAGAAGGTCTGTTTCCTCAGCTGGAGGTATACAATGTATGTGCCAAAAAACCTTACAAATGTTCTGTTATTGGATGTACCAATGAACATAATAGTCTCCGCAGACTCCTGGGATCTGAGCCACTGAGGAAACCATGATTGAATTTCATTTATGAAGGAAATGTGCCAAAGAAAGTCGGTAAAGTGTTATATATTTGCACAAATCATTTTACGCCGGACTGCTTCACAAATGAGGGTCAGTTCAATGCTGGATTTGCACAAAGGATTAACATGACGGTACATACTAGTCAATGAGTTTAATGAATTAACTTGACTCCACAACAACTGCATACATTTATCCACTAACCATTCAGAAATGTCCAGTTGCATTCTAAAAGTTGTAATTTCTTCCTGAGTCTCTCCATCAGTGTCCGACTCCAGTTCGAACATGTAAGGCTGAACACCGCTACTAACAATTTCTGACATTTTGGCTGCACGAGATTCTCCAGTTTTGTTGTTGTTGATAGCAAGCTGTTAAAGCTCCATCCCTTTCTGGAAAGGAGGCTGGGAGCAGCAGCTTGTTTGCATTTAAAGGGACACATACGAAAAACGGCATGTTTTTGCTCACACCCAAACGGGGCAAATTTCACAAGCTATAATAAATGATATGTGGGGTATTTGGAGCTGAAAATTCACAGACACATTCTGGGGACATTAGAGACTTATTGTCACGATCACCGTCTGCCCCTGTCAAGTTTCGGACTACATTTCCCATCATCCCCCCTGTCAATCACATGCACTCACTCCACCAATCACCTGTTGCCACATACAGTCATGCACACTCCACACTAATCACCACACCCAGCTGATACGCATTACCTGGACTATAAAGGACTCACACATACACCACCTCACCGCGAAGTCTTGATTACTCTGGTATCACTTCTGAGCGTTTATATTCCTGTCTGCCTGTCTGTTGCCGTTACTGTCTGTTCCCTATTATTGACCCGTTGCTGCCTGTCCTGACCCTTGCCTTGTCTACCGTCCTGTGAATGATATCTGCCTGTCCTCGATCTACTGCCTGTACTCTGACCACGACTCTGCCTGTTCCTTGCTGTTCCTGTCTGATCCTGATTGACCCTGCCTGTACGACTACGATATTCTTAATAAAGCTTGCAAATGGATCTCTGTCTGAGTCCCGCCTCGTTACAGAAGACTTCGCCACCACCACGATCCAGCAGCTTTCCCGGAGGATCTCTACACGGTATGGACATTAATCAATTGTTGTTGTGGAGTACGCAGGGCACACGATCACTGGAGGATTACATCACAGAATACCTGAACATTGCATATTATTCAGATCTGCCTGACTGTGCACTTATTGACTTTTTTTGCGATGGTGTCAACCAACCACTCAAAGAACAATTAATTCGTGAGGGACCCCGTTCTTCTCTTAGTCATTTCCTGGACTATGTGTTATTGACTGTTGGTTCTCCGTTTACCGTGGGGGTCGCGGAGGAATGCGACACCGAGATAAACCACGTAATGGCCGCTGCGCCAAAGGACATTCACAAAATGGCGGCTACCACCATAACAACACCGAGCCACATCTCCGCTGATCGCCCAGAGCCACGTCAAGCCTTCGCAGATCGCCCAGAGCAACGTCACGTCTCCGCTGATTGTCCAGAGCAACGTCACGTCTCCGCTGATTGTCCAGAGCAACGTCACGTCTCCGCTGATCGCTCAGAGCAACGTCACGTCTCTGGATCAGTCAGAAAGCAGCTAGGATTGCGTTCCAGTGTGGCTGATCCACCACTGATTTCAGCGCGAGCGGTTGGTATTCCCAAGCATCAACCGGCCGCTTCGCACTCAAGCCCGGCGGTCGCTTCGCACTCAAGTCAGCCGGCCGCTTCGCTCTCAAGCCCGGCGGTCGCTTCGCACTCAAGTCAGCCGGCCGCTTCGCTCTCAAGCCCGGCGGTCGCTTCGCACTCAAGTCAGCCGGCCGCTTCGCTCTCAAGCCTGGCGGTCGCTTCGCTCTCAAGTCAGCCGGCCGCTTCGCTCTCGAGCCCGGCGGTCGCTTCGCTCTCAAGTCAGCCGGCCGCGTCGCTCTCGAGCCCGGGGGCCGCTTCGCACTCAAGTCAGCCGGCCGCTTCGCACTCAAGCCCGGCAGTCACTTCGCACTCAAGCCCGGCGGCCGCTACGCTCTCAAGTTCATCTATTGCAACGCTCTCAAGTTCATCTATTGCAACGCTCTCAAGTTCATCTATTGCAACGCTCTCAAGTTCATCTATTGCAACGCTCTCAAGTTCATCTATTGCAACGCTCTCAAGTTCATCTATTGCAACGCTCTCAAGTTCATCTATTGCAACGCTCTCAAGTTCGTCTATTGCAACGCTCTCAAGTTCGTCTATTGCAACGCTCTCAAGTTCGTCTATTGCAACGCTCTCAAGTTCGTCTATTGCAACGCTCTCAAGTTCGTCTATTGCAACGCTCTCAAGTTTGTCTATTGCAACGCTCTCAAGTTCGTCTCTTGCAACGCTCTCAAGTTTGCCGGTTGCTATGAACTCAAGCGCCCTGGACGCGATGGACAAGATGGCTGCCTTGCCAGTGCCCACGGGCAAGATGGCCGCCCCTGCGGTGCTCAAGGATGCAGGGGTTGTTCCAGCCATTGAGTCCGCTCCAGAACCCGCTCCAGCCAGTGAGTCCGCTCCAGCACAGCCTGCTCTCATGGTCTGTCCTGTCTTGGCCCAGAGGGCTGTGCTCACTTTTTATGTCTTGGCTGTCCTGCGTGCGTTGAGGAACTCAAGCTCTATTGACGTTGGAGCAGTCTACCAGCCCGCTGCCGTCCCGGAGCAGCCCGAGCCCGCTGCCGTCCCGGAGCAGCCCGAGCCCGCTGCCGTCCCGGAGCAGCCCGAGCCCGCTGCCGTCCCGGAGCAGCCCGAGCCCGCTGCCGTCCCGGAGCAGCCCGAGCCCCCTGATACGGCCATGGAGGCCGTCACCGAACTGCCCGCTCTCCCTGATACGGCCAGGGAGGCCGTCACCGAACTGCCCGCTCTCCCTGATACGGCCATGGAGGCCGTCACCGAACTGCCCGCTCTCCCTGATACGGCCATGGAGGCCGTCACCGAACTGCCCGCTCTCCCTGATACGGCCACAGAGCAGCCTTGGTCGGCCCTGCCACCACCGCCTGGACCGTTTGCTCTACCGCTGCAGCTCAGGCCATCTGCCCTGCTGGCGCCACCCGAGCTCCTTGCCCATGAACCCGCCAATGCCTCCCTTGATTTCTCCAAGAACTTTTTTGGGGGGGGCAGTATACTTAGGGGTGGGGAGCTGCTGGGTGGGGAGCTGCTGGGTGGGGACCCTGCCCAACCACTGCTGTCATGGCCAGTTATGGACTATAGCCCACTAGGGCCATTCATGGACTGTAGGCCACAAGGGCCATGTATGGACTCTGACCCGCTGGGGTCACCCATGGACTCTAACCTGCCGTGGCTGCCCGAGCCACCTGAACTGCCGTGGCCGCCTGAGCCACCTGACCTGCCCAAGCCACCTGACCTGCCGTGGCTGCCCAAGCCACCTGACCTGCCTTGGCTGCCCGAGCCGACTGAACTGCCGTGGCCGCCCGAGCCACCTGACCTGCCGTGGCCGCCCGAGCCACCTGACCCGCCGTGGCTGCCCGTAGCACCTGACCTGCCGTGGCTGTTCTGGAACCTGCATTGGAGATTCCGTTCCTGTCAGCTGTTTAATCTCCAATGCACCCACCCCCCCTCCCTTATTGGTGTCATCTACGGCGCGAGGTCGCGCCTTCCGGGAGGGGGGCGTTATGTCACGATCACCGTCTGCCCCTGTCAAGTTTCGGACTACATTTCCCATCATCCCCCCTGTCAATCACATGCACTCACTCCACCAATCACCTGTTGCCACATACAGTCATGCACACTCCACACTAATCACCACACCCAGCTGATACGCATTACCTGGACTATAAAGGACTCACACATACACCACCTCACCGCGAAGTCTTGATTACTCTGGTATCACTTCTGAGCGTTTATATTCCTGTCTGCCTGTCTGTTGCCGTTACTGTCTGTTCCCTGTTATTGACCCGTTGCTGCCTGTCCTGACCCTTGCCTTGTCTACCGTCCTGTGAATGATATCTGCCTGTCCTCGATCTACTGCCTGTACTCTGACCACGACTCTGCCTGTTCCTTGCTGTTCCTGTCTGATCCTGATTGACCCTGCCTGTACGACTACGATATTCTTAATAAAGCTTGCAAATGGATCTCTGTCTGAGTCCCGCCTCATTACACTTATATTACATCTTGTGAAAAGGGGTGTATTAGATCCCCTTTTAATGTTGAGGACATGGTTACAGCCTTGGTGAAAGTGAAACTTTGAATCAATTCAACCGATATGTTACGATATACAGGGATGGCATGTGTATTTAAATTATATATGGTCATCAATAATTGTTATACATTAACAGCTCTTCTGCCACCTTCTCTCCTTGTGCTGCATAAAATGCAGTTAGTTTACCAAAAGTTTACGAACAGTTTGTTCACGAGTCTTGTTCTGACTCAGAACTGTGATTCGTTCCTAGGAGGAGCATATTTATTCAGTAGGTCCAACCAATCAAAATGCTCTTTTACAGTCCCCACATAAATGTTATGCATTTGTGATATGGTCATTCTTCAAAGGCAGTTGCTCACCTAAAAGATTTGTTCAGCTTCAAAATACAGTTTATTTTATAGGTAAAGAGAGCATCGTGCGCTATATATATATACATCACATGTGTATGTTTAGGGGAGGACTTCTGTCAGCTCTGTCCAGCTCCACATCTGGGGTCTTTTCGGGTTCATCCAGATGGTGCTTCTCTCTGGGCCGCATTGGCCCCCGGGGCCCATGCCAGAGTACAGGAGCAAAGGGTCGTTATCAAACCTGCTGCATCCTTCTCTGTTTTCTCCACCTCAGACAGATCCAGCTGTGATTAACGGGCAGAGCTCTGTCCCTCATCCATCTTGCTCTCGCCTCCCTTCCTTCTGCTTTTATGGCTTTGTGTCTTACCCTTTCCTCTCCCTGACACAGGACACTTACTTCTTTCACTCAATGTTCTGTGGCTGAAGAGGAAAAAATGTGTGACGGAGAGATGTGTTCCATTTCATTTTCACAATATCACACAAGTAAGAGTGCCAAAATATCAGCACGTCTCAGATTTAACTGTAGACCAACCTCATGATTGCGAGCGTGATTGTGCTATTATAGTTCAATAAACAAGATAGCATAGTGTACTTTCACAAGGGACGGGTCTGTTATGCTTTGCGGTTTTGCGTAACTACCACTAGCACAGAAAATATTGTGCAAGTAGAGCAAAGAATGCATTCTGCTCAATAAATCCAAGAAGCTAATGTCTCATTGTAAGTGAAGAAACTAAAACAATAAGCCCGCATTTACATTACATGGTTCAAGTGACCCAATTCTGATTCTTTCCTCCCATGTGGTACAGATAAGATATGACCGTGTAAGCAGGAAAAATGCACATGGAATCTGATATTCTCAGATTGGTTTCATGCCTCATTTATATATGGAAATAAATCTGATATGAATTGGATATGTGCATTTGTATCTGCCATGTAAGCGGACAGATCGGATATTCCCCTGTCAAGACCAACCTCAGATCGGATCTTCCCCTATCAATGTGAGTCGTACATCATTGAAAAAGAGACACTGGCAAATTATGTCAACTCAGGTGGACACCAACCACAGCGATTATGGTAGCGATCATTGCTACGTTCTCCCACCCTACAACAAGGGCTCTGCTCTTTTTTTCTCTGCCTTAAGAGACCAATGTTTTGCTGACCTTTAAGATGGTGTGGAAAACAAAAGCTTGCAAATCGCGCCGTTTTTACTTCCTTTTCGACGTAAGCTTTTCCGGTTTCCTAAGCTAATCCTACCCAATATCTAAATTTAACAACTAACTATTAATAAGCAGTAAATTAAGAGCTTATTGAGAGGAAAGTCATAGTTAAAGGGATAGTTCACCCAAAAATGAAAATTTGATGTTTATCTGCTTACCCCCAGGGCATCCAAGATGTAGAGGACTTTTTTTCTTCAGTCGAACGCAAATTATGATTTTTAACTGCAACCGCTGACGTCTGTCAGTCAAATAATAGCAGTGATTGGGAACTTGAACAATAAGAGTCGAAAAAACTTCCATAGATAAATCCAAATTAAAACCTGCAGCTCGTGACGACACATTGATGTCCTAAGACACGAAACGATCTGTTTGTGCGAGAAACCGAACAGTATTTATATCATTTTTTACCTCTAATACACCACTATGTCCAGCTTCGTTCAGCTTCCGGCTAGTGAAGTCTGATCGCGCTTTGACAACGGAAGTGATGTCTCGCGCTCATTGAAGTATATGGGCGAGACATCACTTCCGTCATCACAACGAGTTTTTTGACCTCACTAACAGGAAGCTGAACGAAGTTGGACATAGTGGTGTATTAGAGGTAAAAATTATTTTAAAAAAGGTTCGGTTTCTCGCACAAACCGATCGTTTCGTCTCTTAGGACATTAATGTGTCGTCACGAGCCGCAGGTTTTAATTTTGATTTGTCTAAGCAAGTTTCATTTACTGTTATAGTTGAAGTTCCCATCTACTGCTATTATTTGACTGACAGACGGCAGCGGTTGCAGTTAAAAATCATCATTTGCGTTCGACTGAAGAAAAAAAGTCATCTACATCTTGGATGCACTGGGGGTAAGCAGATAAACATCAAATTTTCATTTTTGGGTGAACTATCCCTTTAATAGTGAATATACATGTTCCCTATACTAAAGTGTTACCGAAAAATCTTTACAGTGCCCAGGCTATAGTTTTGAATATCTCTGGACAGATCTCTAAAATGCAGAGTGTATGTTAGACAATCAAAGAACATTTCTGAACTAGAAACATAGCAAGAACAGAAAGCTGGCTACAAGTAGCCTTTGGAGACTGTGAGTTCTGCCCAAAGCATTTTTTTTTTTTTTTTTCTGAGTACTGAATTTTGCACATGCCCATTCATCCATCCACCCATCCACAATTTTCCTTGTTACACCTCATTAAAATAGACAACCTGGTTCTTAGACTAGCAGGTTTATTCTTTGGAATGTTTGGAATTAGAAAATATCTAAACTTTCTCACTGAGTCAGATTCATTCATGACCACCTTCAACAGATGCACACACAATCTGTATCTCCATCCCACAATTCTCTCTTTCTCACTGCTTTTATATAATTGCATACAGATATGTTGTGTTTTGATTATATAATTCCATATAATCAATCACTATAAATGGTGTTTTATTTGGATTTTGGTTTTATGTGTATGGGCAGAAATAATGAGCATGCATTATACGGAACGCTGTGCAGTACTTTTGAAAATGCGTCATTGCGATACTTTGCTGCCACCCATAATGTTTAATTACCGTAGCTTACGAGTCAAGAGTGTCTAGGGTGGGTTTAACATGTATAATCAAAACAGAAAGAGCTACAAAAAGAACGAAAATAAATATGCCAGTAAATGTTCATTAAATATGCAACATTTCAAATTTAAACTGCCTGTCATAAAGACTAGACAGGTAAAGAAAGAGTACATAGCATTTCATGCAATTTAAATTAACATTTTGTTTACCAATCTCCTTCCATGTGACATCAGTACATATTATATTAGACATATGAAAACATAAAAGTACCAACCCTTTTAATGTCAACCGTATTTTAACACTATTATCTTATTTTTTTATTTTTTATAAGTTTGTTTCGAAACATTTCCTTGAGCCATTGATGTGTGTTGATTGAATTCTAGCATGTGGGGTTGGCGATCTGTTTTTGTGTCTATCACAGTTCTGTTTTTGCTCACAGATCTCTCACACACAGGACATGCTCAGCCTTGTCATTCTGTCAATAACAAATCCAACCAGGAGAGTTTCTATGGTAACCACAGCATGACATGCATGGAGCAATACAGTCGACACTGGATTCTGGAAAGGGTGGCAAAACTTGCCCACCATCAAAGGTCTGTTCACTCTATTTCTCTCTCTCTCTCAGAGCTTTGAGGCCAGTTATTACTGACCCAAGACACACGCACACTCACTCACACATCAACTATTTTCTCTAAAAAAGAGAAAACACAGACAAATGGAAAGAGTTTAACAGAGAGACTGCAGGAGAGGGAAATGAAAGTTTTCATTAAGAAGGCATCCTTTAATATCCCTGTGCTTTCTTCATAATCCATGCCTTTCATCTGTTGAATGCATTTAAAGAGGGTTTATCTGCTCTTTGCATTAGCAATTAATTAGTAGAGAGGAACATCATACGACATAGAGCGAGAGAGAGAGCGAAAACAAGCAAAAAAGCTCTGCCGTCCTTTGTTTGCAGCTCAGCTGGGGTAACTCAGAGAGCTCTAAAGAACCTTTCAAATTTCCCTTCTCATCTCCCATACAGAGAGAATGGCATTACCCATCATTCTTAGTCTTCCTAGCACAGTCTCATGCCAAAGCAATATAAACATAAGACAGTTCCATGTTAAAGGAATATTTCACCCAAACATGAACATTCTGTACACTTATTTGCCCTTATGTTGTTTTAAATGCAAATTACCCATGAGTAAACTGACTGTGTATCTCATTCGTCAATTAGGCATCTTGTTTGTGAAAGAGGATCTGCTAATCAACTGGATGAAAGGGGTTACACTACCATTTAAAGGTTTTGAGACATTGGAAAGAAATTAATACTCTCGTTTAGCAATTTGACAGTAATGTCAAAATATTTCTGTTTCAAATAAGTGCTGTTCTTTTGAATGTTCTATTCATCAAAGAATCCTGAAAACAAATGTATAGTATTAAAGGGATACTGTAGTTCACCCAAAAAATTAAATTGATGTCATTAATTACTCACCTTCATGTCATTCCACACGCATGTCATTCCACACGCATAAGACATTCGTTCATCCTCTGAACACAAATTGAGATATTTTGATGAAATCCGAGAGGTTTTTTTATCCTTCATTGAAACCAAAGAAATTACCACATTCAAAGTCCAGAAAAGTAGTAAAAACATTGTTAAAATAGTTATTGTGACGATAGTGGTTTAACCTTAATATTATAAAGCGATGAGAATACTTTTTGTGTGCAAAAACAAAACAAAAATAACGACTTAATTTGTGTTTCGAAGATGAACAAAGGACTTACGGGTGTGGAACGACATAAGGATGAGTAATTATTGACAGAAATTTCATTTTTAGGTGAACTAACCCTTTAAAGTTTCCACTAAAATATTAAGCAGCTGATCATAAAAATATTTTTTTCTTGAGCATCAGGTCAGCATATTAGAATGATTTCTGAAAGATCATGTGACACTGAAGACTGGAATAATGATGCTGAAAATTAATCTTTGCCATCATTGGAATTTAAAATATTTAAAAATGCAAAGTTATTTTAAATTCTATTTTTTTTTTTATTATTATTTATTTATTTTATTTTTTTTATATTACTTTGGGATATTTTTACTATATTTTTAATTAAATAAATGCAACCTTTGTGAGCATAAGAAGTTTATTTCAAAAACAATAAAAAAAAAAATCATATAGACCCCAAACTTTTAAATGAAATTTTGATAGCTTGAATCAGACATTTTCATTCACAACAATTAGAGAATGAATTGAATTAAAATGTGTAAATGTCAAATATATTTATTTTTCATTCACTCAGAATTTTTCCTATTTCAGTTCATTAAAATGCAAGCCTTGTTCTTGGACCAGCAGGTTTAAGTCATACGAGGTCTGGTCTGCTACACTTTTCTTTTTGTATATTTGTAGATAGATATGTAAATTATAATAAATCCGATGATAAAGACTTGTTTTGGCTGTGAACGTCTTAGTGCTTGTTAACTATATTGATTCAATAAATCATCCCAGCATGAATTCACTGAAAAATATCAGAAAACAAATCTGAACAACTCAAAATCCCTTATTCTAATCAGAGGAGGAAATGGAAAAATTTGAAATACTTAAAATTCTGTTTTCATTTTTGGGTGAAGTATTCCTTTAACCTTCATTGACTGCACCAAATTACAGCTGAAAATGTCAACCAAATGTCAAATATCTTTTATTTTGTTAGTTGGCACACAATTGAGATTTGAACAACTTTGACTTTCATCATGAACAAGCATTGTGGTGTGTTAGCATAAAAGCAGCATTATTATACCTTCTCCTGCAAAATTGCTAGTTTGAATGCTGTAATCTTGTTTGTCTTTCCTTTCTTTGCAGCAGTTTCTCTCCCGGAAGACATTACACTCAGCTTGTGCTAATGTATGGCATTAGCAGCATGTCTCTGGTGTGATGTGAATGTAGATGCAGGACAAAAAATGTGCTTCGCAACCTCTGATAGCACCATACATAAGCATTTCCGTGCATAAAAAGTCCCAGTACTATTAAACAAGTCCTCTCACCCTTGTGAAAAAGAAGTGCACTTTTCAGACACAAAATTGCATGTTGTTTACAATTTAATGATAATGTATTATAGTTTAAAATTATATTAAATGTGTTTTTTTACCTGCTTAAGTTGGGCTCAAATACATCTTCATAATTACTTCTGTTGTTTTTGAAATATGGTTAAAGTGTATTGAATTTATAATAAACTAAAATGTGCTTTAATGTCTTTTATAATGAACCTTGTGCAGTATGCCATGCATTTAATTATATATTTTTCATTAAAGATTGTAATAATGAATCTGCAATTTTAGACACACCATATTATTAATTAAAACTATAATCAAGTAATTTGCATGGGCTTTAGTCAAAAATTAGTGTACCTCTATAAAACATGACAAAACATTATTTAAAAAAAAATATTGATTTAAAATATAATTTAAAGAAAACTTTTAATTTCATATCAATTATATTATCTGCAAGTATCCTACAGTGTAACAAAATTCATTGATAAGGGAAGAAGGAGGCGGGAACTGGCGAGTGTTAAACATAACTTTATCCATAAAATAAACATAAATAACAAAACAAAAGTAAAGCGGCAGCCCCTCACAGACGACTGCCACATAAACTAAAACAAAACACCAACATAAATGCTCCAAGCCTGTCATCTTGTACTGTCATCACTCCTCCTTTTATCCTTCCAGAGCTCCTCCGTGGGACTCTAGACTGTTGTGGCGCACAGGTTATGCTCAATAACGCTTGTGCCAGCGGCTTCGCTCCGTTCCCACGGCTCTCGGCCCCACTCTGCTGCCACATACAGTTTTTAAAAACACATACTTTTAAGATTTTAAGTACACTAGACGTGCACATTCAATACAATGCACTTCTTTTTCACAATGGCAGTCGCACAGCTCTCAATACTTAGAGGCTACATCCCAATTTGCATATTATTCATCATTTTAGCATACAAAATTAGTACAGTCCGTTCCAAATCCTACTGTTGACAGCAGTATGCGAAAGAAGCCTGCATGTTATACTAGTAGATATTAGAAGTGTCTGTCCATTACATAACTTAAGCTAAATGCTAACACTTACATGCAAATGCATATAGTTTATGTTAAAGGCGTCTGTAGGAGTGACTTTCTTTGTATTATGTGTATTGGTATCCAGCCTCAGACTCTGGTGAAAGAGAGAGAGAGACAAAAAACAGAATGTGAGTTAATGTGCGCAGTCACCTGAGGCCTGACAGAGGACAGGTAATTTCAGGCTAGTGATTACAGCAGCCTGACTCTGATAAAGTGAGTGTTGTTTTACGCCAGCGCTATCAGAGGGAGCCGTACCGCTGTCTCAGTCTACCAAAGCGGAGAAATTAGAGCCCCGAATCGGCCCCTTCGCAAAATAACAACCACACAACAGGAAACCTGTAGTAAAACACTGACCCAGGTTAGAATGTATATACATGGGAATTGATTACTATGGAAAAACAGCAGATAAACAAGACAGCTAGAGACTCAACTTGTAGAAAAACAATGAAGATAAATGTATGCTTGCTACCTCAGGTGATTTGCGGGGGTTTCAGACTAACAAGTATGCACCAGGCATCATGGGTATATAATGTTTCTTACCATTTTTAATTACTCCATGTTTTCCCTTATGTCTTGGTCTCACTTCCTAATCTGGAAACAGATTTACTTTTGTGTCACATTTCTACCAAGGAAGGCTCAACTTTTGTGGACTGAATTCTGGGATGGGTGTCTATCCAGGGAAATAAACAGTTATTTAATAGCAAAAAAACCTGTGGCTTACCTCCCGCTGCTGTTTCATTAACTTCAAGGCTAAACTGAAAAAAAAAAAAAAAAAACAATGAACACAGCTTGTGTGTGTGTGTGTGTGAGAGAGAGAGAGAGAGAGAGAGAGAGAGAGAGAGAGTGTGTGTAGGTGTGTGTGCATGTGTGTGTGTGTGTGTGTGTGTGTGTTTTATAGATGCAGAGAGGGAAAGAGTGAAACAGGGAAGTTCTTGCATCTCTGATAAAAGTAAATAGCCAAGGGCGTCCCTGGGTAGAGATTAAAACATCAAAACTTGCTATCTCTTTTCAACATATTTCTGCTTCAAAACATGAAATGTTACATATTTTCATAAAACACAGATGTAACTGATACGGCAATATTTATCCTGTCAATTTCTTTATTTTGTAGTAGAAAGACTAAGGCCAACTGTGATCAGAAACTATAATTTTTAAGTGAAGTCCAATTACTTAAATATGTGTTTTATTTAGAATAGGTTAGTGATGATGGTTCAAAGTTGCATTAATTTAAGTTTTTTGTAAGTTTTTGCTAATATGGTTTCCACAGTGTTTTATAATTGTTTAAAGGTGCCCTAGAACCAGTTTTAACAAGATGTAATATAAGTCTAAGGTGTCCCCTGAACGTGTCTGTGAAGTTTCAGCTCAAAATACCCCATAGATATTTTTTTTATTAATTTTTTTAACTGCCTATTTTGAGCCATAATTATAAATGCACCAATTCAGTGCGCGGCCCCTTTAAATATCGCGCTCCCCCGCCCTGAGCTCTCGAATGCCTTAACCAGCATAAACAAAGTTCACACAGCTAATATAACCCTCAAAATGGGTCTTTACAAAGTGTTCGTCATTCATGCTTCATGCATGCATCGATTCCTGTGAGTATAGTATTTATTTGGATGTTTACATTTGATTCTGAATGAATTTGAGGCTATGATTCATGGCTAAAGCTAACATTACACACTGTTGGAGAGATTTATAAAGAATGAAGTTGTTTATGCATTATACAGACTGCAAGTGTTTAAAAATGAAAATAGTGACAGCTCTTGTCTCCGTGAATACAGTAATAAACGATGGTAACTTTAACCACATTTAACAGTACATTAGCAACATGCTAACGAAACATTTAGAAAGACAATTTACAAATATCACTAAAAATATCATGTTATCATGGATCATGTCAGTTATTATTGCTCCATCTGCCATTTTTCGCCATTGTTCTTGCTTGCTTACCTAGTCTGTTGATTCAGCTGTGCACATCCAGACGTCCTGCCCTTGTCTAATGCTTGAACATGGGCTGGCATATGCAAATATTGGGGGCGTACACCCCGACTGTTACGTAACCGTTGGTGTTATGTTGAGATTCGCCCGTTTTTCAGAGGTCTTTTAAACAAATGAGATTTACATTAGAAGGAGGAAAAAAATGGTGTTTGAGACTCACTGTATGCCATTTGCATGTACTGAACTCTTGTTATTCATCTATGCCGAGGTAAAATAAATTTTTCATTCGATGGCACCTTTAAATGTTTAATTTCTATTGAAATAGCCATTGAATGACCTACATATGTTGTAGAGGCTTTGTATAACTTTAGATTAGTATTTTAGTATTCAATTTAATATTTTAACAAATATATTTTTCTCAAGTCTGTGTCAGTAGTTATAGGTTCCCATTCCCATTGTTGACTTATGGGCGTTTTCATGTTTCATTCATGTGCATTCTCTAACCCTACATTTAGGAGGACATCCCAATTTCCTAGTTATTCAGATGGCTAAGTAAACATACTAAACAATGTTTTATTGAGAATGTAAAAATGGCCATGAATGGATAGAGAGGGAAAGGAATGCATTTGCGACATTCCCCATGCTTGGGATGGCCCTGGTTATTTATAGGGTTAGCGTATAGAAAATATCATCAGTGCATTATAAAAATTATTATACCTATACATTCTCACAATGATAGGAGTGTGTGTGTGTGGTATAGGTATTCCTTATGTTGTGGTGACCAAATGTCCCTACAGGCATAGTAAAACTTTTAAATTTTTTTTGTAAAAACATCTTATGAATCATACTTTTTTTGTATGTAAAAACAGAATGTTTCTTAGTTTGTACAGTATAAAAATCGTTAAGTCTTTTGAAAGTCCTCATCAAACACAAAGATTCAAAGTTTGTGGATGCAGTGTGTGTTTGAGGAATGGAAAAGAGGTGAGGGGTGAATATTTTTGTATGACAACAATTCAAGTGGGAGTGTTTAAGAATGGAGCATTTGCCGATGGACACGCAGGTGTGCATCCACTCCTATCCATGCCTCCGAGCACATCAGGAAGACATCATGCTTCAGGGGCCGATATATCAGACAAAATACAACATGGCTCTGGAAATGTCATGAGTCATGAACATCAAAATATCTTATTATTGAATGAATCTTTTATTTGATTTTAATGCTCCTTATTAATAATCAGCATTCAGGGGGCTTATTTAGGCTATATTTGATAAGGTTTTGTCACACAGGAGCACCGAGACTGAAGTGTTGACAGTGGGTTGTGCATTGTCGACGAAAAGCGTGCAGCGCACCAAATCGCATTTGTAAAACAGGACCTACCACAGTCAGGACCGTAAGCGTTTAACCTGTCTCCCTAAGACATCTCTCCTGAAAGCGAACCCAAGTTCACACCTGCATCTAATCACATGCGCAAGCACATATGCAGACAATCCCACAGTTCACTGCTGATTGGAGGGTGTGTAGCTGTCAAATTGTATGCCTGTGAAGCTCTCAGCACCTGCTGTGTTTGCCTGGGGTTCACTGGGACAAACTGAGATACAGAGAGCTTACATTAACATAAATAAACATAATGCAAGTAGATTTACATTCATTTATCTCTTATTTGTCTATGCTTCATTAGCCATTGCAGCCATAGTTTTTTAAACTTGGAATAAACAAGTTAAAGGTTTGTTCTTCTGGATGTCATAATATATGTCACAGGTATATTATTTAAACAACTGTGTAACATTACAACATGTACAATAATCAACAAATTTGATTTCCTTTTACTCTTGATAAGTTTAGATTAGTATTTACTATAGTATTTCATTTAGTAATTCATCGAAATTCGCCCATCACAGGCTATAAATAGTCGTGAGACTTGTGCGCTTATCAGGTTCTTTTGTCTGAAGAACGTCCTGAACATGCCCTCAGTGCGGCAATGGAGCGCATCATCTCGTTCCTACTTTTTCAGAGAATAGGGTTACAGTCAAGTAACCCAAGACGTTCCCTTTCAAAAGCTACCGTCAATGCTGTGCTTGATTTTAAGCACTATGGGGAATGAGAATACCAATGCCGCTGCACTGAAAGTGTCTGAACCCCTCAAGGTTGTGTAGTGTGTGGGCACAAACATGAGAGGAGCCTCAAACACGAACCTCAAACACGAGCTTGAGATGTCGACTCAAGGATGTGTGAGCCAAGAGTAACATGAACATCCAAACTATAGAATCTAATAAATGCGTGCAAAGAGGACCAGCCTGCCGCATTTCATACTTGCTGCAAGGGGGCACCTCTTGCTAAAGCCCTGGAGGATTCAACCCCTCTGATAGATTGAGCCCTAATGCTTAGAGGCGAAGCTTGACTGCATACCTCATAGGCTAGGGCGATGACATCCGCATCAGAAAAAACAACGCCATTGTTACTGTTTGTATCACTGTGCATCAAAGTGCTGAGGAAGCCTCTGGAGCTGAAATTCAGATAAAAGACGTTTCATTTCCAACAAGTGATGTAAGCAGTAAACCAATCACAAAAGACTTGGCTGTCTGACCAATCAGAGCAGAGTAGTCTCTCGGAAAGGAAGGGTTTAGAGAGACTGAATCTTAGAACAAACTGCTTTCAGACACTTTGAGAAATGAGGTGATGTGCAATGTATATTATTGCACATGTATAGTAGATGAACGTTTTTTTGTTGTTGTTTTTTGTATGTTTGTTTGTTTGTTTGTTTGTTTTTTTTGGGGGGGGAGTTAACCTTTGATGCATGTAAAGCTATTGTAGGAGACCCCCAAAACATAATTAGGAATCTTTAAAATAGCATAATAGGGGCAGTTTAATACAAAATGGAATTTTGATATAAACCATTTAACTCTCTGCCATTACATGGAAATAATTGTTGGCTTATCTGTAGTGACAGGAATCTGTAATATCAGTGCATCCCTAATTAGAAGAAACTGAATTTGTTTCTGATGGTAAATGTGCTATTCAAAATGCATCACTAGCATCAGGGCAATTATTAATGCTATTTGAAAATTTAGGATCAGATAACACTCTTCCAGGAGTAGGACGTCAATCTGTCAAATAAATGTGTTCTTTGTTCCCCTTTACAGCAAGTTTGACAGAACTTATCAAAACATTTCCACAATTAGCCCCAATTCTTTTCACAACAATTTAATGGAACAATGGTAAAAATCCATTTTGCTCCTACTCATTTTTCTCTCCCTTTCACTCCTTCTTTTCCTCTGATTGTTTTCATAGTCAGTAAATTAATGGTTTTCTAGGTTGTCAGACTCTTATTAATTATAAACTGTACCAATGTGAAAATAAATGATCGTCCAGACTCAGTCTGAATCCAAACTAACGTGCCAGCCCTCGAGACTAAGGCTCTGCCGGTACTCTTTTGACTAATAATTGCTGTTATGGCAGTCTGATTTATTTACTTTCCTATGTCAGAGAGACAAAATGACAAATAAATAATAAACACTGCAAGGAATTAGACATACGAGCACGCCGCAGGTTGGTGGTGAGAAGGTACTAGAAATCCCTTGTGGCTTTGCATTTGTTTTTGGCGACTTTCAATGTACCGAATAACCCAAAATGAAAACTGAAAGGTCTTCTTTCTTTCATGAGGAAAAAATAAGGTTAGAAAGGAGGGGCTGGTGGGGTGAAAAAAAAAAAAAAAATCAGTTCAACACACAAAACAAGAGTGCATTTCATTTAGCTGTTAATTACACTAATGGAGTCCTTTTGTTGGATGTGGTGATGGCAGCATGTGGGGAAAAGAGCGAATAGAAGGGAAGCAGAAGCTTCCATTGTGTTCCATGAGCTCCAGGCTTAGAGAAGCAGGTCTGGTAATTAGTTTAGCCCTCTTCGTTTCACTTTGCGCAAGGAGAGGGTCTTTAGTGGAGGAAAAGCGCTGCCTTTACGCAGTTCTCATGCCACTGGTGGGGGGTGGGGGCTACATTAAGTCCCTAGCAGTAAAAGCCAAGGTAGTAGCTATGGAATCAGTTCCAAAGCCTTTGAGATAGGTTAGGAGGCAAGAACCTACCACCACCCCTCATGACTGCGAACATAAAGGGGTTCATGAAGGAACTGTTTGAATTATGTACTGAAAGATGTGAGGAGTGCTATTTTTTTGTGAACAACAGGAGAGAGGAATACCTTACAGAAACATTTATGTGATGTGAATCTGACTATATGAGTGTCATCTTACTGCAGAGAGTATACATGTTACTGATGTGGCCACAGAGAAAATAAAAAATGAGGACAGAGAGAGAAAGGGATTCCGTTACATTACAGAGAATGGCTGCCTGAGGAAGTTTCTGACATGTACCAGTGGGCAGTATGTGCTGCTTAGACAAAAGAGAATAACTGAGAATGTATTCATTTCTCAGGATCGAATGATTCCAGACAACTTGGAATAACACACACAAATCATATGGACTACAGTACTTTTATATGCTTAAGTTTATAGTACTCTCATTCTTGTTTTTCACAGATGAAAAAATCCTATATATTTAAATAAGGGTGTTTAAACGGATTGCTACTGCAATCAGTATCATTATTATGTGATCATATTCAGTATTATTTATTCATTTATTTTGGGATATTATAAGAGCCAATATCAATATGAGCCAATATGGTGGTCTGAGTGTTAATGAGCACCGGTCTTGAGTTTCTCACGGAGGAGCTCAGGGAGCATAAAATGAGGAACGAAGAGAGAGGACCAGGCCTGGACTATTTGTTTATATGTGTACAGCAGTTGTCCGTGAGGGACTGCAACTTTTACTTTTTTATTTTGTGTTTATTTATTAAAGTATTGTTAAACATTCCCCAGTTCCCGGCTCCTTTTTACCTAACAACATACCTCGCTACATTGGTGCCGAAGCCCGGGAGGAAGGAGGAACGTGCTATCAAAGAGCTATCAACGCTGTGGAGAATCCGTGGTGCCATCGAGTTTGGATAGAGCAGAGTCTGCCACCATGGACGCTCGAGGCGGTGGGCTAGATAGAGTTCCTGGGGGAACGGAACTTGCTGCTGGTTGCCTGGGTTGTGGAGGGGCGGTTGCAGTCCGTGAGCGAGCGGAGAAGTCAGCGCCATTTGCTGAGGCCGGAGCCTGCTGCCGTCCGCAATGATGTGAGGAGCAGGGAACGGGGGAGTCCTGCCGGCTGCTCGAAACCCAGAGGAGCCGTCGCTGTCCACCAGGCAGCAGAGGAGTGTTGAGCCATCCACCGAGGGCTATCTAGCACCGCCGCCAGGCATCACGGAAGAGTTCACCCAGCTGGTGGAGGACTGGATGGCAGTGCATTTTGGGAACCGGACCAAGATATTTTTTTCCTTTCTCGTCCCTCCTGACGCTTCTGTCTCCTTTTCTCTCGCCTCATCTGTCCTTAGCCCCAGGTGCCGCGGCCACCGTGAGAGTGCAGCCTCGATGGTACCCCCGGCCTGCAAGGGGTGTTGGGGGTATGTGGCAAGCAGGACGAGGCCGAGGGCTGTGAGACCGGTCTCGAGTTTCTCACGGAGAAGCTCCATGAGCATAAAAAGAGCAATGACAGTGAAGGACGAGAGAGGATCAGGCCTGGACTATTTGTTTGATTATGTGTCTTTTACTTTCATTTTGTGTTTGTTTATTTATTAAAGTATTTTTGAACGTTCGCCGCTTCCCACCTCCTTCTTCCCTTAACAACATACCTTGCTACAGTAATATAGGCTCCTTTTGTAACCATAGTAACCATACTAGAACAGCTGCTGATAAAGTAGTACTTACATTGATGACACAATTATCAGTTAGGTAGGTAGGTAGGTAGGTAGGATTTGACACTCAGATGTCAATGAGCTGTCCCTCAAAATGAGCTTGCCATGAAAGCACAGATAAAGTTTATGTCCTACTAAGAACATATTCTCACACAGAGACACACATTTTATTTGATGAACTCCTTCTTCAAATAAAAGAAGGCCATCTTTCTACACTGAGTGGCACTAACCACCATCTTTTTCTTTTCTTGTCTCTTAATCCATGTCAAAGTTCCTCACAGGTTTTCTTCTCAATCACCGCTTGTTCTTTATTGTGGTTCTTGAGAGGTGGTCGTTTACACCTCACTGAACAAGCTCAATGCCTTTCGCCCCCATGGTTGCCATTTTGTTCGACCCATAGACCTGTGTGAATGAAGTCCCTTCTCCTCTTGCCCTGTGAAAGAGAGCACTAAACCTCTCCCGTCTAATCACGGCACTGCGGCTCGGATGGATGAAACCGAGGCCGTCCCCATCTTTGTTTGCGTCCCTGACCATCTTGATACGACTGGCATTTTCTGGCACCGTTTAAAGCCCAGAGGCTTTTTAATTTGCTCTCTATTGACTCTCGCTTAATTGGGTTTGTTGGCGGCATCCAGGATTCGCTCCTAAGTTCAGAGATGTTAAACCCATATTGTATTCGCAGACACACACAAAAGTACGTCGCCACCCCAACCGGGCAAAGCCTAAAAGCCCCCTGGGAGAAATGCTAACGGAAAGGAATGGGGAGGAATGGTGATAAAAGAGATGGCGAAAGGGGGAAATTGAGGAGGTGTGGGTCTTTGAGGAATTTAAAGCAATTAACTGACTCGCTCAGAAATTGATTTTATGTGTTTTGTTTTTGTGTGGGGTTTTTTCATGTCCTTGGATGCCTTTTGCTACTTATGTATGTTTTCACATGCACAGTGCACACTGTGTACAGTAGGGCATCACAATTATGACAAAAATGTAAATTACTATGTGATTTGTTGAAGAAACTTTTTTTTATCATCAATAAAATGCTTTTAAAATAGTTTTGTGCAAACCGTGATACATCTTTTAGGAATCTTTGATGAATTGAAAGTTCAAAAGAACAGCATTTATTTAAAATAGAAATATTTTGTAACATTATAAATGTATTTACTGTGACTTTGATTTGCCACTGCAGCCCTACACAAAGCAGTTATAATGTTCAAAAAACAGTTCAAAAAAGACTTATGCAGTAATCAACACTTAGTTAACAGCAGCAAATATTTTTTAATTAATTAAATAAATAATTGCAGTCGTGATTACTGATTATTTGTGCTGCTCTAATGAACATTTAAAGTCCCCCGTAGTCAAAAATTTTATCCCTTAAAACTGATCTTTCATAACCAAAATTACATATTTATGTTTTGTTTTTGTTTTTTTCAGTGAAAAAAAAATCTTCATGTATTAAAATAGCTTGAATGTATCAGTATCCTTAGAAACGCTTTGAACAACTCAGAACATCAGTGGAGAAAGGCATATAGTTCATCATAACTTCGTAATATACATCATACACCCCGCCATATTGCCAAATCAACATAATTTTTCATATCAACAAAAATATACTGGGATAACCTGGCTTCTCACAAGACTTCCCTGCTAATTCGCTGTTAATGATATGCTAAAGCTCGCCAGCACAATGACGTGATTGGTTACAATGTATCTGTGTGAACATTGATGAAAATGAAGCCACTCTACATGAGGATATTTCAAAGTGAAAATCTGAGGAGAAAAACATGTCTCAAATATCCTTCCTCTTTCTTGCTATCAACACATTTGATGGAGCCAGTTATGACATCTACACAAGGTGATGAATTAATATGCCGAGAGCCCCACAAACATCCAAGGTCTAGAAGTGTTTCCTTCATCTCTGCGAGTGTGAATGGAAAGTCCTGCTCTTTAGCGACTGCAAAAGCTCCTCCACAGCATCAGTTTCTCACACACACACAGACACAGCCACACATAGTCCAGAGACATTGAACCAGTGCTAGATAATTCTGCAAATCCGGCCAATGCAGGCGGTATATTAGGAATCTGATTAAACGGTGCTATTCGCATCAGTGCCGCTGTTTCAGCTACACGTTCAAAGTGTGCGAGTGTGTCTTTCATGCTATGGTGCGTCTGCCTGGATAACACTATTGGTTTCACATCAGCACAAGAGCAGGAGGAGAACAGTGGATTAGCTCACAAAGCAAGCCTTTTCTATTACTGTCCTTTTTTCCCCACAATCCCTCTCTCTCATCCACCTATTTCATACACCTTTTTCTCTCTACAAAACGTCACACCGATTTTTCCGCTTGTTGCATTCCTCTTTCTGTCAAGTTCTCTGTTTCTTTCTCTCTCTGGTCCAGCAATTATGCCCTAAACTCATCTCACGCAGGCGGTCAGGATGAAATTGATTTGCCATTATGTTCAACTTCAGGTATACCTCTGGCAGCTCTGCACATCTCTGGTGGTTGAGAGTAGTTAGCTTGTATACGCCCAGGGTTGTTTTCTCAGCCTAAGCTAGCACCTTTTCGAATTTGGATGAGGAAATAATCAACAATACAAAAATAAAAAGAAATGATATGAAATATGAGATTAAATAGTCTTTAAAATGCTAAGTTTTGTAAAGTGACACTGCCCACTGTTTAAGTTCAACAAGGAGGCAATGTCTCTTTTACCTTCCTTGAGCTCATGTAGCTGAAAAGTAGTTTATATATATTATTTCATGATGATTCAGTTTTATACTTTCCGTTATTTTTCAACCTGAGAAACGTGCCTATATGGTGACATTTCTGCAAAATTATATTGCAACCTGTGACGTTCTCAGAGCTTCAAATTTATGCGTTTCTATGTCAATACAATCAACGCAGAAATTAATCTGCAGCAGTCAGGTGGTACAACTAGAGCTCTGTAAGTTGCTTACGTTCATTATTATTGTAATGTTATATGCTTTGGACATGAGGTAATCTCTCATCTCGTGACGCTTTTCAGACTCTGCTCTGAGCATTCATGTGTTTTGGAGGAGGCGTGGCTTTAGAGAAGGAAGGATAGGATCTCAGGCTTTCAAAGCTAGCTTGCTATTGCTAGCCTCTCCAAAATTGAAAGGGGTACTTCACCCCTGGAAAGATGAATGTGTTTTTAAAATTGGTAATTTATGTAGTAGAAATGTGAAATTATTTTTGAATTTGGAGCTTTCTAGACTGAGAAAAGGCAGAAAATGTATTTTTGACTAATGTGGATGAAAGACAACAACTCTCAGAATGCACTTGTTTTGCTGCCCTTGCGAGGCCACGCCCAAACCACGCCTATCGGTTACAGACGGCGTTCAGGAAAATTCAAACAAATAAATCATGAGTTAGTTCATACATTTACAGCGAAATGGTGCTAAATTGCTTTGTACCTGGATGTACACCCAAAACCAGGAAAGGACAAGTAAATTTCCATCATTTTCAGATTAAGTTAAAGATTTGGAGCGATGTAAACAGAAAACCTAAAAAAACGCAGAATATGTAGTCTCCATTTCAAGCACGAGGACTACGAACCAAATATCTTTGCAATGAAGAGAACCATTTTGAAGGACACCGCGATACCATCGATATTCACTATCCCAGAGGACGAACAGCCTGGGCATCTGGCACTAAGCGTATTCGCCCAGAGGTAAGACTCGCTGATACTAGACTGATAACACAGTAGCCTATATGTAGTGTTGTAAGTAGCAGTAAAACTGCAAACTTGGCAAAGTAACGTTAGATAGACAATTACATGTAAGTTGCATATAAGTTGACTGTTATCAAAGTAAAGCCTCTGTTCTGTAAAACTGAGTTTATCTATTTATGCTAATGTTACCACAAAAGCCTGTTGCTGTATTGGTTGAGATGACTGCAGAGACCGATAAATTTGCAAGATGAACCACAGATGTAGTGCAGACAAAATAAAGTTAATTACTGTAAGCTTAAAAATATAATTGACACCCACTTTTGATAAAATCTTTGATCTTTGTCCGTGAGTAACCTCAAACGCGCATATGTATGGGCGTGGTGAAAATATGCGGAACTACCTGCTATTACCGGCTGTAGTTTTAAGCCTCTGGCCAAAAAAAGCCTCCGATGACGCAAAATGATGATTTTTGCGTCATCGGAGGCTTTTTTACAGAATAAAAATGCATAAATCTCTCATCTCGGGCTGATATAAGCACGCTAATTCGAAAATACTAGTGGTATATACAAAGCTTAATGCTAAATCCTGAAGTAACCCTTTAAGTATATCTGTTTAGCTGATAACATGTTATTGTCAGGGTTCTGTCACTTCTATCTAGTTTATTTCTTGGTTTTGTGACAGAGCTCTGACACTCCCATTTTTGTCCTGTCTTTGTGTGAGCGTACGGTATCGAGTGTTCTCGAGCCGTGCACTCTCTTGTCTCTGTGCCTTGTTTCATGTTGGGAGCATGGCGTTCGGTTCCTGGCACTTATGTCTAGTTTGGTTTTGGTTTCGTGTTGGGATTCAGACACTCACGCTCTCTGTCCTGTCTTTATTATGAGGGCACGGTCGAGTGTTCTTTCACTTGCCATGCATTCTTGTCTCATGTTTTGTGAAGCGCCTGGTCTGTTTTTATTGGCCAGGTGCTCTTGTATTGTCATGTTTTGTGTAGCACACGGTTTGTTTCCACCTGCCGCATGCTTTCATGTTGTGTTTTTTTATCTTGTGTTGTGTAGCACGCAGTCTGTGTTTCACAGGCTGCGTGCTCTCATGTTGTCTTGTTTTGTGTGAACACGTGGCTTATGAGTTTTCAAAGTTGTGTGTTCATGTCTCGTTTTGTGTAAGCACATGGCTTGTGATTTTGTTTTCATTGGCCATGTGCTTGTGTTAATAGGTGTGTTCGACATCGGCTGTGGCCGGATGCAACCGATCGGCGAGAGTAGCCGCGTGCAGTCAGGGAGGAGCTGAAAACGTTTCTGCTTCCCGTAGTGACGCTCGTGCTGCGTTTGCATACTTTATCACAGCTGAAGTGAAATAAATGCAATATTTGACTAATACACTGATGTTTCAGAGAATGCCAATGGAGCAGGGTCTACGTTTTTTATCAGTTTTATTTTGATAAACATGTGTCAATATAACATTGCGACTACATGAAAAGAGCTTTAACTGTTATAAAAACACAGATTTTTGAGCATTACTGGAAATGTAAGCTCTAGCGTAAGTTCTGCCGGGAAGACTCTAATGTTACGTCATTCATTAGATCAGATCTAACCAATCATTATTGAACACTCAGGTATAAAGCATTGGTACTTACACTTATCTGAGTTCGCAGATGCTGACGCCAATCTCCACCTCCATCCTCCCCACCACCACCAGGATGGTCCCTGTCCATATCCCTGTGGGGGGGTCGGCTACGCCCCTGCCCTTATTCCGGGCAGGACATGCCGAGCCTACAACCATTCGGATACGTGCTTGAAACTTCCATCATGGACAAGCTAAATGTGCTTAATTTCATTCCACTTAAGGATTATATTAACCTGCAAAACAAAAATTGGATAAAATTACATTTAAAAATACATTTTCTATTTTTTCCATATTGGAATTTGTTTCAGAAACCGTTTTAGAACAGAGCTATAATATCCAGTAATACTAGGAACTTTGGTCTTATCCCCAAAAGTTTTCTGTTTGACACTTTTTTTTTTTTTCTTTTTTTTCAATTTATTGATTGGCAGTCAGTCATAATTGGTCAACAGTAAACCGTAAGATAGTACCAGAGGTCAGAAGTCGCATAGCTTGCAGCAGTGACAACACAGACATCTCAAAATTAATGCAGGCCTGATTACAGAAATGAAAAACAAACAGGCTGTACTGTGAATAGAAAGACTGAAGCACTGACATTTTGCCCTCTCTCACTCTCTCTGCCAGCTACTTTTAGCACAAACAAGTACACATGTATAACATAAAAACATAACATAAAGAAGCCCCATGTGTATATGATTTTTCCACCCCCTAAAAAAAACTAATATTTTGTTTCTCTGTCCAGATTCTCTGGAGAAAGTTATAGCTTCAGGAAAAAAAGAATCAGGCCTAGTCAGAGAATAATCACGCTGTAGCACCAGAGGGCACTGCAGGTCAAAGGTCAAACTAATGGATATGACCTTGACCAGGAACTTATACAGCCAAAGGCTTCTGCCCACTCAATCTGATACGTGTCTTGTCAACTTTATCATTAACCATGTGAATATTCATTGTTTAACACTACAAATATATACTGTAAACTAACAGGCTATAAAGAAACGTGTTCTTTTTTTTGTCTATAACCAATGATTCAGTCATAGAAAGGCACTTCTGCAAGACACTCTCAAACACACACACACACACACACCTGGTTTCCATCATTGTACCTGTCAGCCTCTTCAAGCCCAGCCTCAGGTCTTAGCTACTGATTTTAAGAACTCATTAACAGTCTGGTGTGTTTGTGAACAAGAGTCTCTTTCCAATGTGAGATGTTGCTGGAGGCAAATAAAACAAGGTGAGATATTTAGTTGGAGTCACTGAACACTAAACTGTAAGCATGACTGGAGAAATTGTACCATGTAGAATTGCTTAGTGATATTTGTCATTTGTCATTTTCAGACAGAAAATAAACGTATAAAAATGGCAGCTGTGTCAAGTGCAAGTTGATTTAAAGAATACATTGTGGAAATATGTGATTAAACTTTTTGCATTGTTGTCTTACATAGAATTGCACTCAGCGTCACCCAATGTCTATAGTTGTGCTCAGTGTACTGGCTTTTTGTCATTATTATTATGTAAGCAATAAGGTACGAGAGACTGTGCTGTATCATGAATAAGTCATGGCTGAAGGGCGTTGTTAGGCACGTTAGCCTCGAGTACCTTATTGCTTTTATAAAACGGTTACCACACTATACCAATATTAAAGCCAGAAATATGTATCAATGCAACTTTCATGAAGTAAACTTTTTCTAAAAGCCTTCCTTCCACCGGACAAAATAGTACCTCACCGTGAACAGCAACAGAAGTTACATTTCCACACTATTAGATGGTGGCAAAGACTGTCTTTATGAGCATGTCAGTCATTATTGAAGACTTTTATATTGAAAGACTGAATTGTTTTGTTTTGAACAAGAGGCAACTGACAAATGCTTTGACTAGTGTTGTCAGTCACGGGAAAACCCCTTAAACTTTAAAAGGACAAAATGATACATCGGACATTTAAACATATTTTTATTATGAACATAGGACTGACCTGAAGGAAAATGGTAAATCTGAATGCAGGTAATAAACTCGTTCACTCAATCTCTTTCTCACAATACTCTTCTACATAATACAGTAAGCTTCAGTGAACAATATCAATTGAGAACAAACAGTTTACGTTGCTAAGAGTGGTTGATAAGGGTGTTGTGTAGTGATACACAGAACCGCTGGGTGAATAAAACACAGCTATTGACCCATCAGAATCAAGGACAGGAACTAACCACTAATTTGTTGTATTTGACTTAATAAATTAAAACATTGCTGCATTTAAAAACTGCAGCAAGTTAAAATTGCTCAGTGACTGCAATATTTTTAATCAGTACTTTTGTGTTCTTTTCCAGTAAAAATAAAGTGAGAAGGTCTTTAAAACAGGATATATATTATTTATAGATATTACTCAAATAGATATTATTTGAAAAACTTAATTGTGTAAGATATTCAACTTGGAAAGCAAGTCTTTAAGGAAAAGTCTTTCTGTGAAAGTCTTTTGTTGTTGTTGTTGTTTTTTACAAAAACATTACAAAATGTATTTGTGCTCAATATAAGCAGAAACAAATTACAACAATGGATGAAAATAATAAAGTTAATTTGAGAAGTATATACAAGTAAATTTGACAAGATATTTGCTATTTTATATTATGATATTTAGATATAAATAATGCTCAAACTGAAATAATATTGAAGCTTAAATAAATCAATACACTTCTGCAGAAAATGAACAAGAATCAGGAGGGTCCTCCTGGATAAAGTAAATAATAATACGGTACCACTAAATCTTTCCAAGGATTGCTTTGGCATTCATTGATCTGATGGACTGAGAGGTACTTTGAGTGAAATAACCTGCACAAATCTTCTTGACCATAATCATTTCTTTATCCCTGTCTGACTGTATATGCATATAAATATAGTTTCCTTCTCTTGCAGTGAGTGTCATTAGAGGCGATGGCGAACAGTCTGGAGCTCCACACAGGGTGCCAAGCTGCAATGGTAGGAGATACCACCTAAAATACAAGCCTGCCTTTTCAGAGGGCACAAATCAATACACCCACAGTCTGGCCAATGAGAAAAGAAGTGAGACGGATCGGTAAACTAATTTGTCTGTATCCGTTTCATTTCATTTGAGATGAGGTGCCAATTTTTAACCGCCCTATTATATTTCATCGATTTCCAAATAAGGAAGACTCAAGATTTTTCCCCTACAGTCCCAAGTGAGAACCAATGTAACGTGACGTAGGAAGTCGACACAGCTCAGTTGAGACCACTAATGGTGTTGGTTTGAGTCAAACCACGTTAAGGCTAACAAAAAACCCTCTATGTGTCCCAGAGTGGTTTAGCTTGGCCATTTTGAGTTTGCCGTTGGACACTGCAGCGTTTACTTGAGTGACCGATTTTTCCCAAGAACGCTAAAAATAGCACAGAGAGCCACTTAAGGTCCAGTCGCAATTTCGGGGTGCAATTTCATTCTGATGGCAGTGACTTTCTTTTATTTCAGAGTTATTGCTCTCCAGAATTAATCTAATGAACGTTCTTGTGTCTTGATTGTTTCTGACGATGCGTTAAATGTCAGCCGATGTTTCCTTTGGGATCCGTGTAGAAAATTATTAAGCACAAACACGCGGGCATATTTTTGGATGTTGCGAGCCAGCGAGGTGTCTCATGCTCACTGGGCCAGTTTTGAAGGACTTGGCTGGATTTCTCCTGGCGCTGTTATCTGCAGCTCTGTCCTTATTCTCCTTCACACAGTCAGAGTATCTAATGAGAGCCAGAACTTGGCCTCAGTCTTGTTTTTAAAGCACAAATATAACCTTATTAGTATTTTGAGGTATGCTGCCGTTGTTTCTCACTGGAAATGTCTAGACTGTAAGAGCGTGTAATTGTGTCTCTCTCTCCATACCCTGTCCTATCCTGTCACATGCCAACACTCACTGTATTAATCAGGGTGTATGTTTATGTAGACTGATCTTGCGCTTCATTTTGACTAATGAGTCGCAGATGCAAGCCCATTCGGTGTAGTTGGGTGACATTTGCAATAACAGCATGACCACTGAAATACATCTTCTCATGAGGGGGGCAACACTTTAGGATCGTTTGGCTCTGTGCTTTTGAAATGGTTGGGGTTAAAACTGGGGTTAAAATGCTAATGAAATAAGAAGATGAATGACCTAAAGCCTCAAAGTTATTTTTGTGTTTTCTTCCTTATTTTGTCTCGAAAGAGATCGTCATGTTGTTCTAAACCTGTATGACTTTCTTTCTGTTAATTGTGGAACATAAAATAAACTATTCTGGAGAACTTTTCAACTGTTTTTGTACATAAATGAAAGTCATTGTGGTAAAAAAAAAAAAAAACAACCCCAGTGACAAATGCTGGGTTAAAAACAACCCAAGTTGGGTTGAAAATTGACAAACCCAGCGATTGGGTTGTTTTAACCCAGCGGTTGGGTTAAATGTTTGCCCAACCTGCTGGGTAGTTTTATTTAAACCAACTATTGTTTAAAAATTACTATATGGCTAGCTTAAAATGAACCCAAAATTTTAAAATCCCCAAAATTAAAAACCAGATGCAATTAGAGGCAACAATAATAGACAAAAGGTCAATGTTTATTAATAAGCTTTAATATTTTATTGATATAAATTTAATAGTTTAATAGTTTTATTAATATACATTTATTAATAAGCAATTTAATAAATGTTTATTGTTTAATAATTATTCATTGAACATTAATAAATGTTAATTTCCAACACACTTCGGGTTAATTTTAATTAAGCAATACAGTAATTTTTAAACAATAGTTGAGTTAAATAAAACTACCCAGCAGGTTGGGCAAACATTTAACCCTACCACTGGGTTAAAACAACCCAATTGCTGGGTTTGTCCATTTTCAACCCAACTTGGGTTGTTTTTAACCCAGCATTTTTTAGAGTGTGACATCAATAACCATTTTGGGTTGATCAAAGAACAGTTTGTAAAAGAATGTTTTTATTTTTCATAGTGTGAAGAGAATTTTATAATCTAAAGAACCTTTCTCCAGTATAAAGAACCTTTGAAAAGGTTTGGATTGTAAAGGTTCCATGGATGTTCTTCATGGTAACCACTAATGCCAATAAAGAACCTTTTTATATGTGCACAGAAATAATAAAGTCATACTGGTTTGGAACAACATGAGT
Organism: Chanodichthys erythropterus; assembly: GCF_024489055.1. Classification (NCBI taxonomy): domain Eukaryota; kingdom Metazoa; phylum Chordata; class Actinopteri; order Cypriniformes; family Xenocyprididae; genus Chanodichthys; species Chanodichthys erythropterus. Next base: position 28,218,504 of record NC_090234.1, read on the forward strand.
ACGAGTAAATGATGACAATTTTTGTTTGACATGCTAGGAAATTGATAGGACAATGCTTGAGGTAAATAGCCTCAGGAATAGATGGATGTAAGAGACCAAAACTGTATGGCTCAAGAGATGAAAACACAAGGGAAATAAACGCTAACCTCCATCAGTTGTCATGTCTGACAAGCAGATTTAAATGAAGGCAGTGCCAGAAGGAACCTTTCTCCTCTCACCAGTGTTTCCCTTCTTTTGTGTGGCCTCAAAGACAGTTGGCCGTGCACGGTCTCACTTCAAGAGCACTGTGGAGATAACTACCTGATGCGTGACACGGAGAAGTCGGCTACTGACCGTGAGAGACAACCTGCAGCTCGGCTGGTTACCGACCATCCGCGGGCCGCTCGCTGGCCAAAACGGATGGTTTGAGTTCTAGCCAAGCGCTCAAGCTGTGAACAGGTCCTGCAGCCTCCTGCATTCAGACAATATTACATTTGTTACATAGCCATTTTTCCACTCCCCCACCATCTGTTTTCCTAATGGAGCTGTCCAGGGCTTGTCATTCACTCATGACTGAGCTTCCCCTAGAGCAAACCACTCACAACTCCAACCTTGGGGGGGGGGGGTTTGGGTAAACTTTTAAAGTTTTTTTTTTTTTTTTTTTTTTTTTTTGTCAACCTCAGTTTTGAATTGTGTGTTAACTGATTTTCTCATATGGCTTTCAAAAGTGTTTCTATATCGTGATAAAAGTAAACAGAGACATACCTGCAGGGAATGAGGGAAATTGTTAATAGACAAAGAAATATGAAACTCTCATGGCATGAATAATATTTACAAAAGAGGGAGTGATGACACACTCCGCCTTCATTATCATCACAATGACACTGGGTGGATCAAAAGTTCCCAGTTTCCCTGATGATGTCACAGACACCGGTCACATGGCAGAATGGAATGGGAATGCAGCTTTTGAACCCTGGCCAGAATGATACTCCAGTAAAAGGAATATTTTGAATTAATGTTCACATATAGATGGGTTGAAAATCAGTTTCTTGAATTTTTGTCATTAATCTGACCTGATTTTACCTGCATCTTTCTGCTTCTCCAGCAGATGTAAAAGAATTTAATAGGATCAGATGGATGAGTTGGATCCCTCTCTATTGCTACCCAATCAAGATTCATGTCAGTTTAGCACCATTCATTCTCTCTCAAGGAAGAGATTTTATTTGAATTAATTCTTGGTCTTTTCTTTTCCCAGAGAATAAGCTCATTTACCCTTAATAAGCTAATTCTACTGTTGGGTGGGATGGACAGTGGCAGTATCATAGACGTAAAATTAAACTTTTTATAGTTTTAACCTTCCCCTACAAAGCAGGCTAATGGTTTTTTTCTTCATCTTTTTAAATTAGTTTAATAAAAGAAAGAGTACAAATTAAGACATAAGGGATATATCCCTTATGTCTGGGAATATTCTTCCAAGTACTTCATCTCATTAAGAATCTGCTTAAAATTGAACTGCTTCACCATATTCAAGGTACCTCTTGAGATTAGATAGCCTTTGACAATTATTTTTTATAGCCTAATATGACATATAGCTTTGAAATTCATAATCTATTGGCTCCAGAAAGTATCTGGCCACTTAAGACAGTCTTATAAATGATGATCAGAAAGTGTCCAATGTTTTTATGTTGAACAATATATTTATTGTCTCATATGAATTAACTTCATTTTTTAATCTATATTTCTTTAAAGGGTTTGTTCACCCATAAATGAAAATTCTGTCATTAAATATTCCTCATGTCATCCCAAACCCCTATGACTTTGTTCAACTTTGGAACACAAATAAAAATGTTTTTAATCAAATCTGAGAGCTTTCTGTCCCTCCATTGACAGCTTCGCAACTACCCACTTTCAAGCCACAGGTAGTAAAGACATCATTAAAGTAATCCATGTGACTCCAGTGGTTTAACTTCAATTTTATGAAGTGACACAAATGTGCAAAAAAACATAATTTACCACTTTATTTACAAAATATTAATCTCCAATGCACGTTCATGCAACAATGTCTGCTCTTGGGTCAAAACAACACGCATATGTCTCGGTGCTCTCGTAAATGCACTTCGGAGATTAATATTTTGTAAATAAAGTGGTAAATTATGTTTATTTGTTTGTTTGTTTTTGTTTTGTTTTTTGCACAAACAAAGCACTTGTGTTGCTTCATAAAATTGAGATTAAACCACTGGAGTCTGGAGTTCAGTACATGGAAATGACATACAGTGAGTTTCAAACTCCATTGTTTCCTCCTTCTTATATAAATCTCATTTGTTTAAAAGACCTCCGAAAAACAGGCAAATCTCAACGTAACACCGACTGTTGCGTAACATTTGGGGTGTACGCCCCCAAAATTTGCATATGCCAGCCCATGTTCCTAACATTATGAAAGGCATTAGACAAGGGCAGCCAGTAACGTCTGGATCTGTGAAGAGCTGAATCAACAGACTAGGTAAGCAAGCAATAACAACAGCGAAAAATGGCAGATGGTGCAATAATAACTGACATGATCCATGATATCATGATATTTTTTGTGATATTTGTAAATTGTCTTTCTAAATGTTTCGTTACCATCGTTTATTACTGTATTCGCGGAGACAAGAGCCGTCGCTATTTTCATTTTTAAACACTTGCAGTCTGTATAATTCAGAAACACAACTTTATGAAATTCTTATGAAGTCTATAAAATTCTTTATAAATCTCTCCAACAGTGTGTAATGTTAGCTTTAGCCACGGAGTACTATCAAACTCATTCAGAATCAAATATAAACACCCAAATAAATACTATACTCACACGACCCAAAGCATGCATGCAGCATACATGACGAACATCTTGTAAAGATCCATTTGAGGGTTATATTAGCTGTGTGAACTTTGTAAATGCACTGTAATATAGAGTCGTGAGCTCGATGGGCAGGGAGCATGAGATTTAAAGGGACAGCAGCCCCTGAATCGGTGCATAGTTAATGATGCCCCAAAATAGGCAGTTAAAAAAAAAAAAAAAATTTTAGCTGAAACTTCACGGACACTTTCAGGGGACACCTTAGACTTATATTACATCTTGTAAAAAAACGTTCGATGGCACCTTTAATGATGTCTTTACTAGCTTTCTGTGGCTTGAAAGTGGTACAATGGAGGGACAGAAAGCACTCAGATATCATCAAAAAGATCTTCATTTGTGTTCTGATGAAGAACAAAAGTCATTCATTGATGCTTTGTTTAAGTAATGAAATATTGTTTGCATACAACATTAGCTTGTGTTCCTTGTCCTGCCATATATGTCAGTTAATCTAGGGTTAGCACTAAAGGTGAAGGCAAGAGACTCAAGCACAATGGTGAAAATGGAAGGCCCTGTTTGGATCCAATTTATCAGTGCAATATGATGATATAAGACCATTGGTTACTGCTGCTGTTGGATTAGCATACTCTATAACCTTTATGCAATAGGCCCAAAACCAAATTAAGTCAATAAAGCAGCTGAAAAGTCCAACTAATCAAAATCCTTCTCAGCATCAAAGGATATAGCTGTGAACGGAATGCCCTCTGTGTGATTGAACCATGTACCCTTTGCAAATCCTGTTTAATCCATATGCATAATGCTTGAAATAACTTTGCCTAAACGTTTTTATTATTAAGTACCATTTTTATTAAGTGCCTTATTTTATTGAGCAAATTCATTAAGTGCCACTAGAGTCCTTGACATGTTAACTAAGGTTATTTGGCCTCTGTGGGTGCTGTGTTGTAATATATTTGAACACAGGTGGTGTTTAGCATCCAGGACCATCTGTTTTATACAGTAATAGACTTTATAAAGATAACCATATAAAACAAATTTGGAAATTGGAGTTGATAAGCTGATCTGATTATGAAAAAGTGTAATTTGAGAATGAATCTGTGAGAAACAAACCTGGAGGGTCAAAATTCAGGCAGGAGAAGAAGCTGGTAATAATGAGCAGCTGTATGCGCCACATAATGGATTTTATTTCATCATTTCAAGTTCTATGGAGTGCTTGAGTTTTAAGAACACCACCGGCCAGTATTTCTTAGTAAGTCTCTAGTGTTCCTTCCAGATAATCATTTCAGATCGTGGGTCTCCAGTGGCCACAAAACCGCCACTTAATTTTCCGCTTCCAAATTTTACTCTCTGAAGAGAACAAGTCTGTCATGTCATTGTCTTGGCTAGGGAAATCTGACCAAAAAAAAAAAAAGTTACAAATCGAGTTGGCTGTGTTTTCAAAGGATTTGTTTTCCTCTTGAAAGCATAGGAGGCTTGAGGAGGGTTTAGCTCTTTCCACTGGCTTGAATTCTGAAGGCCTGCTTGAGAAGCCCCAGGACTTTGCCAGCCATGTGAGTCAACTCCCCATTGGAGCTGCCAGGGAACCACCTAGCACCCTTGCTTCCAAGTCCTAAAAGCATGGCTTCAAAATCCAGATGTAATACTGGAGAGTGGTTTTTTTTTCTGGGCCAGAGTTCAAAGACCACAGCAGCCATACTTGGGGAAACCTGCAATGACGTTTTTGGCAGATAAGCTGCAATATTGCTGAAGTTAATGTTAGATTTTATTACTGGGGTTTTGGTTAGGATGAAGGACAGAGTTCATTTTATGATTTAGCATTCAAAAATGATAATTTAGCGTTCAAAAGCGAATTTGACAACTTACCCGAGGTATCAGTTTAGAGCTTCCTGCTTCAATCCCACACAGAACCCTGGATCTTCTCTTCCTATCATTCCCAGTTGGCACGTCTGTCTCTGAAACTTCACAAAAGTGTTAGTAATCCATTAAATATGTAATGTAAAAAAAATCTTGTTTTCACAGGCTACAGCTACAACAGTCTAATATACAGTAAGTAAAAGTGTTGGAGACATTATTATTATTATTTTTATGCACATTTTAGGATAACATGATCAAATTCATCAAAATAGAAATAACACAAAGTCATATTTTGCCTGAGAACATGGATTGTATTACCGATCAAATAAAAAGACGTGAAATAATGGCAAGAAATGAGTTTTCATGGTGAGTTGTCATGCAGTGTGACTATTGAAGACCAATTCATGAACAAATTATGTGTCTGTTCTTTTTTGTGAATCAACATTATACAGCGCTTCCCAAGTCACAAATAAATGACTCTTATGAGACAGTACTTTTAGTAAATCACAAACATACAGTGTGACTAGCCTGATTTCCTGCTAATGACTGTTATGAATCAGTTCCTTTTAGTCAATTAACAACATATGCAGCCCGAGTCACAAACAAATTACTCTGATGATAATCTTAAAAATGTTTATTAGGTAAAGCTAACCTTTGCCTACATTACAGCTCTGCACACTCTTGGCTTTCTCTCAGCCAACTTCATGAGGTGCCACTTGGGAAGCTTTTCTAACAGTCTTGGATGGAGCTTTCATGTACGCTTGCACTTTTTGGCCGCTTTTCTTTCGCTCCCTGGTCCAGCTCTTTCATTAAAAATAATAACAATAAATCAAATTTTAGCTTTGTAAAAACTGCAATATATATTTTTCTACATAAAATAATTACAAGTATTTCAGCTCAAGCCTTTAGAAAGTTCTTTATGATCATGAGAAGCATACATACAGTCTAAAATGCGCATATACTTTTAAAATGTTACTAATTTGAGACATAGCATACTCTTAATAGCTCAGCTAGATTCATTTAGACATGATGATCCATTATAGATTGATGCAGAGTGTGATATAAATGTGTGTGCTTGGCAATGCTCGGTAAGATACGCTATCCATCAGCTCAGCCTCATGTTCACTGTTCTCACATCAGCTGGGTCTCACTCATGCCAGACTGATCTGAATTCAGAGCAAAACTAATCTGTCGCTCTCTTATAAGAGCTCCACCACCCCTCATCTCTTCTTTCTTCTGTCTTTCTCTCTCTTTAGCTTCCATTCTTGTTAGTCTTCACTCTCTTGTGGCATCTGAGCTAAACTCAAGAGATAAAGGTTGTAGCTACACACAGCCCTTGGATCAGGGCAGATTTACTCCGACATGGCTGTACCTCCCATGGGCTGGAATTCTGTTCTCTCATCCCCGTCCTTCCTCAACCCTGCAAGAGCTCGACTGAGGAGGACAAAGTATAGAACAGACCCAGGTAAACCAGGTCTGCCTAGATCTCCAGCACAGGCTATTCCACTTAACATCCACGTCACTTCCCCTGGGACGCAGTGTGGAACTCCCTCACATGCATCTACCCTGACCTGATCTCCTTTCAGAGGCGCTCTGTGGAGCTATGACTCCTCGACTCCAGAGACGCAGTGTTTAATAGCCCTCTCATCCATTCCCATCAGTATTTCACCGCTCTCGCCATGATCTCATTAATCAAAACGCTGCCTCACATTTTCCCTTCTCTTGAGACACTTTCACAGTGTATACAGATTCTGCAGCAGCCAGCTGTGAACAGTTTCTGGAATATATCTATATTCATTTTTGATATATCGAACTTAAGCTGCAGACACACTAGCCTTTGCACTCCATTGACTTGCATTCATAAGCCTGCAAAACGCTGTGATTGGGAATGATGACATGCAAATTCATATGACGAGAAGGTGTGTGACTTAGATTTGAATGTAAAAGATGCATGCTTTCCATTGTTGCAAAAGAAGTATTTTTTAAAAAGTCTTTGTTAAAGAGAAAGCTATGAGCCGAACCAATCAGCTATGAGTTGTATCACAACATTACAACTTTGATTTGAAGCAAAAATTGAGACAAAAAGACATTAGTGAGGAAAAAAACTACAATCCCACGAAGCATTTTAAATGACAAATAAATTAAAAACAATGCATTGATTTAAAGATTTTGATTGTATATATAGGATGTTGATTATATGTACATACAGTATATTTTGTTTATTGTAAAATTGGCATGTGTGTGTGTATGTGTGTGTGTGTGTAGAAATATTTAAGTACTTTGAAAGCATAGGGAGACTGACTCTATGCTAAAGAATTATTATATGATTCACTTGTCAGTTTTATGATTGGTGTAGATTTCTTTGAAGAATCATTGGTAATGTAGTTTTTCACCACTGTTAAACATGATCATTTACAATATATACAAAAAACGGTGAAATAATGCGGGCAATCAACATATACCTTGATTAACAACCTCACAGCTCACAGCAGGTCTGCCTTAACATGTTTATAAATTCATGGGACTTTTATTTCTGGATCCCAACGATTGCACTTTGGTAACACTTTAAATTAGGGTTCAATGTGTTAACTTCAATAAAAGAACTAACAATAAACAAAACTTTTACAGCCTTTATTAATAAGTTCATATTAAATTGTTCTTTCTTGTGTAATATTTCTTAAATAACTCATAATAAGTGGCACACGGATCAGTGTTTAGATTGTAACCGAATGCAAAAACTGTTTCTCGCCAGCCATCTTCTGCTCCAGATGTTTGGCATTCACTCATCCATGACTTTTATACATGACTCTGACTTTACTGGACCTACTCTGCACAAATATCAGATGCTCTTTGAATAACATCAAATTTCATTCCTATGTTTCTCTCATCCAGTGCCGCCCACCGTGTCTTTCCTGGATGACGGCCATTTTGTGAAATCCTTTCCATTCATTGTTTTAGGGAAATATGTTCTGTCTGTCCCCACGTTGGCCCTCTGACATTCAGACAGCGCCCTACTCTACAGTGAAAGGTTAGCTTAGTTCCACTCTCCCACACGTTCGCTGTATGGCATTCTCTCAAATTGGAAAAGCAAGGCCTTGTTCTGGGAGCATGCTGGGGTTAAGGAGGGATACAGAGACATGATTTAGGAGGCGGCTTTAGAGGCTCAAGTCTCCGAGGACGTCATGCAGCGCGGCCAAAACTCAACTCTGGGTGACTGTGGAAATTGTGCATCCCAGGAGATTTGTGGAACTCTACTGCCCCCTGCTGGGAGCATCCTCATTGATACCTCATAGGTGTGGTGAAGTGAAGTGTTGGCTTGGGAAATGCCTTAAGTAATCTCCTGGGTTGATTTGAGTTGTGGGGGATGGAGATGTTTGAGGTGCTTATGAAGAGCTCTACTGCCTCCTACTGGATATGAAAAATACAAGACAATGAGAGCAGTCCATTTTTATCTCCATTAGTGCTATTTTATAGCACTGTTGTTTTGCTAATCGCATGAATTTGCATAATTGTAAATCAGTATTATAAATTATACAACCAATATCTCATGAGGCAATTCACTTGATTCATTTGACAGTTTGAATTAAAAGAGTAAGTCAGAAATTAAACTTAATAAACCAAGTTATTTCCTAGTAAGTTGTGCTTAAAACACATCTTGAAAACTTAAATAATGGATGATTCTGATTTTCCTGATTTTTTCTTTTCCTCACTAAATAAAACATAAATTCATAATCTCACTTAAAGGTACAATTTGTGAAATTTTTGCAGTAAACTATCCAAAAACCACTAGGCTAGTGTTATATATTTTGTCCAGCTGATTACTAACAATATCTCTAATGTTTTCAACTACTTGTAAATCATGAGAAAATCCCCATTCTAAACAGTGACACGGGGCAGTGCAGTCGCCTGTCAATGACGTCAGTTACCTTTGTTACCGCCTTTACTGACGTAGAAACCACATGACAACAGTGCCGTGGACAAATGCGGAAGTAGAGTCTAGCGTCCAGCAAACCACTAGCTTGCTTCAAGCAGTTCCTTATTTACTTCTTGCACGTTTTATGGTGGATTGTGTTAATTATTTATGGAACATAATTACTGTTTACCATCTGCCGCTGGTTCTGTCGACAAGTAAAGCTCCCGTAAACTCATGACCGGAAAAGCGGAAGCGGCGCCGGTGTCATAATAAAAGTCCCGCTGCTCGTGAGGCGTGTGTTGATCAATCGCTCCAGCTCCTCGTTCAGCTCCCGCAACACTCGGTCCTGCTCTACTTCATACTACAGTAACGTTAATAATCGCATCCACGAACATGAGTTCTTCCAGACTCCAATCCCTATTCTTTTGCACCGTCCGTTGAGATGGAGACCACATATCCCAAGTTTCCACTCTAAAACTTTACGTCATCAAACTACGCCTTTGTTTTGAATAGGCTTCTAGCGACCTCTAGCGGAAAAAAATATCACAAATTGTACCTTTAATCCCTCTATTTGAGTACTATATTTACTTGGCTTTTATGTTTATATTTTCAGTTTTCATTTTAATTTTAGTTTAATTTTCTAGTAATTTGGATTTGTCTGGTTTGTCAGTTGTATTCATTTTTTTTTCTTTTTTTTAAATTTTAGATTTATTTCAGTTAGTTATTTTAGTACTTCATCTTAAACTTGTTTCCAAATTGTTATCTAATAGTTATGTTTTATTGAATTTCACCTTTAGTTCAGTTAACAAAACTGCTTTTAATAGTTTTCATTTCTGTTTACAAATACCACACTGATGTGCCACACAGGCAATTAATTTTTTATTTATTTATTTATTTATTTATTTTTGGCAAGTCTCTCTTATAAACCCCATAGCAAAGAACTAATTCACACAATTGAGACATAAATGCCAAAACTTGCAGATGGAGGGTACCCACAAATCATGCGACCTTGACTATGTTGTGCAGTGGGGGATTATGAACAAAAAAAGCCCTATCATAACTCAAGAGATGAATGACCCTCCTACACGCAGAGCAAACAAGAGAAATGGGGTGAGAAAAGAAGACGACTGTGGGCAGATGGGTCGAGAAGTGAAAATGTGTGAGGAAAGGTGGTGATGGGGGGGATGGCTTGCACTGCACTGCCAGATCGCCTTAATCAATCAGGGCTCTTAACAAGACAGAGGCCACAGGGAGCATCCCATCATGTCTGGGACAAACGTGAAGACAAGAGGGGCAGAATCAACACCCTAGGGTATATTCATGCACGGTTTGGGTGCTTTTTAATATCTAAGTGAGGAATCTCAGGATCTCAAGGGAAAAGCATTAAGATGTAGGTTTACAAAGTGGTTAATTTAGACAGGCATAAACAATGGACATTGTTATTAACAACATCATTTTTCTATTAATATTAGAAATGTTAATAAAGATAAACTGATAATTATTTTAATGTTATGGCAAATAACCAATAAATGACAGGTATTAAAAATCCATAATATGCCAGAAAAAAAAAAAAAAAAAAAACACCTTTTTGAGATTTAATGTAATCTAGTACTTCATAATGTTAAGGTTTTTACCTTAAACACAGGTAATCTGGGTTGTAAACACAGATTTGGACCATAAGAAACTTTTCAAAAACATTAAAAAAACTTAAACCTAAACTAATATCAGCCCATATAATATATGATGTTTTATTGTGCATCCCTAGTTAATATTCATTACTCTTCGCCCCATGTTATGTTTTTATTGTTTTTAAAGTTTGTAAAGCTGAACTTTTTATTTCTGTGTCTATAGTGACAACAACAAAAAAATGCAAAAAAAAAATGCAAAAAAAAAAAAAATTCTCAAGCATATTTCCCAAACATTCCCACCACCTTTTCCACCTGCCCCCGTCCACTACTGAACATACTGAATCAAATGTCGACATGTCGGACCACTAATAAACAGAGCAACAATTTATAAGTTCTATAAAATTTTCAAAAGATTGCCTTAAAGGATTAGTCAACTTTTAAATAAACTTTTCCTGATAATTTACTCACCCCCATGCCATCCAAGATGTTCATGTCTTTCTTTCTTCAGTCAAAAAGAAATGAAGGTTTTGGCTGAAAACATTCCAGGATTATTCTCCTTATAGTGGACTTCAATGGCCTCCAGACGGCTCAAGGTCAAAATTACAGTTTCAGTGCAGCTTCAAAGGGCTTTAAATGATACCAGATGAGGTCTTATCTAGCAAAACGATCGGTCATTTTCAAAAAAAAAAAAATGTAAATGTATAAGCTTTATATAAACAAATGATCGCCTTTTAAGTGCTTCCACCAAAACCACATTTCCGTATTCTCATTGAAGCTGCACTGAAACTGTAATTTTGACCTTCAGCCATCTGGAGGCCATCGAAGTCCACTATAAGGAGAATAATCCTGGAATGTTTTCAGCAAAAACCTTGATTTCTTTTCGAGAAATGATCCTTTGATCCTTTAACACTTATTTACACTCTTGACTTCAGACTCCATTCTTGCACTTTACTTTTAGTTCAAAACACACAAAACACTTTTTTTGGGAGTCCAGATGACTTGAGCCCACACACATGCTCTAATACCCCGTCCCCCACACAAAAGCCCCACGCTGACACCTGCAGCAGGGGTGAAGCACCACATGTTCATTGTCCATTAAAAACATTGTTAGTATTCTGTGTGCTCTCATGGCCTGGGGCGGCACAATGGACAGCAGTGTGGGTTCACATCGCCTCGTTTATTGTCACCTCCAAAATCTCTCAAAGTAGCCAGGCCCACAGGACTCAAAGTATTAGAAATAGAGATCGGTGTTAGTGCGGCAGGGGTTTTGTCCTTCCGAGTGCCCTTGCCGTGTATGTTTGTGTGGAAAAAAATAAGGTAGGCCTACCGTAGCTACTCCTCACACTCAGGACAAGTCTTGTGACTGAAACAAAGCACACACACCAGTCCCTTTCTGTCTCTCTCAACCTCCATCACTCACCACTGTGTGTGTGTGTGTGTTTGTGTGTGTGTGTGTGTGTGTGTGTGTGTGTGTGTGTGTGTGTGTGTGTGTGTGTGTGTGTGTGTGTGTGTGTGTGTGTGTTGTTAAAGCAGGGTGACTTTGGCTTTGGTACAGTCATTTGTGACTGTAGGGTGTTCTCTAACAGCAATAATTACAGGTTCTCTATCAGACTGAGCTTTGACTTGAGCTCCTTCCAGTCCAGATCCTTCCTTTATGAACAAAGTCATCTGCATTATTTTCTCTCTCTCTCTCTCTCTCTCTCTCTCTCTCTCTCTCTCTCTCTCTCTCTCTCTCTCTCTCTCTCTCTCTCTTTCTCTCTCTCTCTCTGGGATACTACTATACAATTTCAGGTTGATGCACATTTTATCATTATTTTATTTATTTTTAGTATATAGAAAATAATAAATAGATCTTATTTGATATCATTGTTTCTATATATACTACTCACGGTTTCCACAAAACTATAAAGCAGCAAAAACTATTTTCAACAGTCATAATAATAACTAATGTATTGTGCACTAATGTTTAATTCCCATACTTTTACATTTAGGTAGCCTTTGCCATCATAAATTTCACACTTTATCATCTTTATATTATTATGTTATGATGCCTTAATTCACATTTAAAAATGATTGATTTTAAAGGTCCCGTTTTTCGTGGTTTTTTTTAAGCTTTGATTGTGTTTATAGTGTGCAATATAACATGTGTTCATGTTTCGCGTGTAAAAAAACACAGTATTTTTCACATGATTTACTTATCTGTATACCGCTGTTTCCACTGTCATAAAAACGGGCTGATGACTTCCTTGTTCAATGAAGTCCCTCCTTCAGAAATACGTAACGAGTTCTGATTGTGCCAGCGGTTCCTGTGTTGTGATTCGACAGCAGCTTAGCGCTCCTTGCCCGGAAAGGTCACGCGTCTTACCATAATGTGTGCTGCACATAGTTTTACATGTGGATTATTGTGGTGTTGTGCCGAATGAACACAAAAGACAATAATTCCCAAGAGACTGAACTCTTTAATCTCCACAAGCAGCGACAGAAAATGTAAAACGTTAGCTCTCACTCAGAAGAGTACCTCATACGGGAAACAGCAATATACATAAACATAGTCCCTCTTGTGGCCATTATGTACACTGCAGTCCAACATTAACTATTGCAGTAAGGATACCACAATTATAATTTTCGGAACCGAGTTAAACATAAATTGTAACCATTGATCTCTAAGTACAGCGTCCCTGGGAAACCCAATCAAAGGTGATTGGACTGCGGGATGGAAATAATAGCGTTTCGACGACATGGCGACAAACACACTAAAAACGCAACTCTTGCCCTTCTCCGTGGGAGCGCAACAAGACCACGCCCCCTCTTTTTGTGTATTCCTGTGGGCGGAGGTTAGTCAAAAAACTGTTTTAGTGACGTCATTAAAGAAGGAAGTAGAGTGATGTAGTCCAAACTGGCCGTTCGATGTAGGCGACTTCTGTTAAATAAAATATCTCGCTTGGCATTGAACTTTGAGCTTTAAAATTTTACAGATTTTATTTATACTCTAACAACAACATTACACACTAACTAAAGTTTGAAACATGGGATCACGAAGAACGGGACCTTTAATTTTTAGTGTCTGGTTTATTTAGACAAACAGTATAAATTGTGTAAATTTTAATATCAGGCATTTATTGGTTAAGGGCCAATAATCTTACCAGTATCGACCATGATTTTAACATATATATTCAAATTAATTGTTAACCTGTTAGCATTCTACTGTACCAACCATGGTACAAATACCATTCAAAAGAAACCTTAGATGCTAAGGGGTTAAAATCATAGCCGATATTGATACGCTGATTTTGTATATTCCATCAATACTCCGGAGGTCTGTATGGAAATGTGTATATATGAACCAGAAATCTCCAGCAGTGTCCTTTGGTGCAGCTGTAAATGACAGAGATTATTTATTTGTGATGTTCTTGCACTGGACTATGTGAGGACTAGAACTCTAGACGAGGATAAACATTCTTTCAAACCCGTCCCTGAGGAGTCCTAGAGCACTTCGCACAATCCATGTATGTAATGATACATAGGCAATGCACAATATATATAACTCAGAGGAGGCCATTTCAACCCTAACCTGGAATTGCATGTAAACTTTCATTCTTTTACACGCCACAATAACCTGGAATGGCCTGAACTTCATTTCTGGAGGTACTGAAACATTTAGGGGCAATTCATTATATACTTCAGCATGTGTTATTTCAGTGCAAAAGCCATTCACAAACCACCTATACTGTCCAATTAATGGTATAGCGCTGCATCATGTGTATTTAAATTAAGCCATCACTGTAAAAAATTTACTGTGAAATTTACAGTAACTTACTGGCAACAATTAGCCAGTAAGTTACTGTGAATACGTTTTACAGTAAGGGTACTGTACTTCCATTTACAGTATTTTATGTATACACTGTGAATTCAATAACAATTAAATACTGTGATTTTAGTTGTATTTACAGTAACTTACTGGCTAATTGTTGCCAGTAAGTTACTGTGAATACGTTTTACAGTAAGGGTACTGTACTTCCATTTACAGTATTTTATGTATACACTGTGAAATCAAAAACAATTAAATACTGTGATTTTACTTGTATTTACAGTAACTTACTGGCTAATTGTTGCCAGTAAGTTACTGTGAATACATTTTACAGTAAGGGTACTGTACTTCCATTTACAGTATTTTGTGTATTCACTGTAAAATAAAAAACAATTAAACACTGTGATTTTAGTTGTATTTACAGTATTGATTGTTTTACTGTAGAAGAAAAATACTGTGATTTCGATTGCATTTACATACAAAAAACAGTTAAGCACTACTTTTTTTATGTATTGTATGCAATACAGTACTATAAACAGTAGATAACAGGTAATCACTGTAAATTCAGTTTCTCGCTGTACAATTTAAATACTGTATCACTGTGATTTAATATTAGCCATCATTAAAAGAATCACCCATATTCTAAAACATAGCAATCAACTGCAGACAATAAGATAATTGTTAACAGTTATTTATTTAAAAACATTTGATGAACAGGAATGACAAAACAGGTACAACATAAAGGGATAATGGACATTGGACAACATGCCATTATACCATCCAAAGTTAACGAACATTCTGTGTTCCATGCACAGAATCTATGCAGAACTGAACACTTAATTCTCTGCTATAAAATATTATAAATTCTAATTGTATGATAGAAAATGGCTAGAAACAAACTGCATCCATGAAATCATCAGCATTGTTACTTTGTAAAATAAGCCAATACATTAACATTACCATGCAACCAAGTGTTATTAAGTTATGAGTACAGAGAATTGAACATGAATTTATAAATCAAACACATTCATAGACCAAACAATACAATCAATAAATAAATGTAACCAATGATTAATGTTTTGTTCTTTTTATTGAAAAAGTGTTTCATCATTAGAGAGATGGGTATAGTTAAATAATGATTTTATCAATTATATTTATACTCTTATGATTACTACTCTCCAAAATTTAGCACAAAAATGATATGTGAAAAAGAATAAATATTACTTTATTTGCAAAAAAATGTTTTAAACCATTTCCTAAGTGTCCTGTATGAGTAATATATACTGAGGTAATGTGCTTTAATACTGCTTTACTAGAACTTTTACAGTCCTTGAGCTTCCCAAAAGATAAAAAAAATCTAGAAGATGACACTCATAAAGAGTAAAAGATATGTATAAAGAGCAATATAGAGATTTTTAGCATTTCTTCAAATAATACTTTGGCCCACCCAAAAATACATGTACAGTTTTTGTTCAAGAAAATAAACATGTGGACTTTCTCAGGAAGAATTTGAGATCTCTCATTACCGTGTCCTCAGCTGTGTAGAACACTCTTTCCAACAGTGTTGAGGAGGAAGATGATGGAGAGCTGTGAGAGAAGAGGAAGTGTGTCTTTCTCAGGCTCTTCTGAGGCAAGGATCACTTTGGATTTTTGCAAACTGGAAGCTAAAAAACAATGTTATTGTAGTAGTTGTTGTAGTCAGGTTTATTATTTGTTAGAAAGGAATGAGGAAAGTGTGTCTAACTTACATGTTCCTCCTCCTCTTCATCTCGGTCACCACTGCCATCATCCTCCTCCTCCTCTGGCAGCTGAAAGAGAAGATTACATTGATAGAAGCTGCATTTTGAAAGCAGTCTCTTCCACTTACCAAGGCTGCATTTGTTGAAAAATATAGTAAAATAATAATATTTTAAAGTAGTTTTACTTTAATATTCTAAACAATTTTACTATTAGCTATTTCCTTACAGATTTTAAACACTGACTGAATGCAACTGGCTCTGACTAGGTGAGTTTGGGCAAGATCCGTTAAATTACCGAATTACATTTATAATCGTGTCACTGTCAGACTTACTCATTTTTCACCTTTCCCTTAAATCTAGGGTCTATCATAGCAGCATCCTCAAAAAATACATCTTCATGTACACGAAAGCACAAAAAAAATAATTTAAATATTACCTAAATGTTTTTTGTATTCTTCAAAGTATTTTTGAAATCATTAAAATATTATCATGTATATATTGTAAGTTATAACATTGTTTTTATCATGACATGAGTTCATGTCGTTCCAAACCTGTTAAGACTTTCATTCATCTTCAAGACACAAATAAAGATAATTTAATGAAATCTGAGAGCTTTGTTCCTTTATTGACAGTCTACACAACTGCCACTTTGATGTTTAAAATAAAACAATTTCATACAGATCGTAAATCTAATCTAATAGAGAGGTTTAGTCCAAATTTTCTGAATAAACTTGATCACCTTATATAATAAACAAATTCAACACACTAGTGCATTTACAAACAAGTTGAGCTTCCATTTTCCATTGTTTGCTAATTAATGTTTATATGTGAAAAAAGTCTAAACTCAAACTGTATATTGCATTAAGCGAACAAGTCTCTTCAAAAAATTTGGAATAAACTTCTCCATTCATATGGATCACTTTTACAATCACTTTATGAACTTTTTGAAGTGTCAAAGTGTTAGTTGCATGGTCTGTAAATTGAGGGATGGAAAGCTCTCAGATTTCATTAAAATATCTTCACTTATGTTTCGAAGATGAACAACAGTCTTGGCAGGCGTACACTGTGAAAGTTCTAACAGTTTGTGAGCCTTTGCATACAAGTTAGTTAACCCAATAATCATATCAAAGCAGTTGGTACATTGCACGACTGCACTACACAGATTTTTTAAAAACAAGACTTAACATTTATCTATTATGGGTCCTAATTAGGAGACAATGAATACATTAAGCTTTGTGCCATGCTGTTTATATTTAAGCAGTAAAAATGCTAATTTCAACGGCCAAAACAAGGAGCTTGTGGATAAGATGATGAGTGGAAGGAGATTTTGGATTGTATTTGATAGTATCGAACAGATTTAAAAAAAAGTTTTAAACATGCTCTTTCAATCCGAATGAAATGTCAATTGGACCCGGCCAATTCATTCCAATTAACATGTGACTTCTTGTTCCATCTGTGCTACTAGTCTGATTATTAGAACCCATGTAAACACAGCTAATGTTGCTGCTATAGTTTTAGATAAAAAAAAAAAATATATATATATATAGGGTTGCCAAGCAGCCTATGTGATGTGATTGTGTATCATTTGTAAAGGATAAGTAAAGGATGACAGAATTTTCATTTTTGGGTGAACTTTAAGTCACATGCAACAATGTCATTCAGAATAAATTTGCCAAATCAAATTTTTTAAAATTTCATTCTGAATGTAAGGGGTGGTTTAAACCTTTTCTAATATGTTCGATAGGACATGTAAACACTTGATTAAAACAGAAATTTGAAAGTGTAAAGCATGTGGAATGATGTAGAAATGATGCAATGACGTACGAAATCAACCATTGCTGTTGAATGAATGGAGTGTAATAAATGACTGTTTTCATAAAATTTTTAAATGCTTGTTTTTATTTTTGAGCATTTTTACTGCTTGATAAATATAAGCTGCACGGCACATACTGTAGCTTCATGTTCTCTGCGTCTCCTTATCAGGACCTGGAATGATAAAGTCTGCTTTTTGAAACATAAAAGAAGCAATGACAGGATGATGGTTGACATGCACCAACAGCAGGAAAGTCTGTAATTTTGGACAGACAGTGCATTTTAAGATATCAAATCTGATCTCTAAATAAATGTACACATCAACTATGTTCAGATTCATCAATCAGAGATTTAATTTTGACTGAAATAAAAAGTGTAAATGTATCAAATAGTAAAATTGCTGACCCCTTGAATTCAGAATTATTAACATCTTGTCTCTGTGAAATTCAACCCTGTGAATTACCTGTTTGTCCTTCTGAGCCCTTTAACGAGAAGGCTGCTTTTATGGCTGGATGCTGATTGACACACCTTTTGACCATGTTCTCACATCCAGGACAACAAAATGATCAAGCAGACCTGAAAGACATGACCCATGATTGAAATCAATTTAAATACATTTAGTCTTACCTGTGATATTGGAAAAATGAGGCATAGTTTTTCACCCAGTATACGCTGCTTCTCCTGGAACATCGTCCTCATGATGGATGATCTCTAGATCCTGGACCCGTGCAGTCCACCTGGAGATTATCTGAATGATATGTGGTTGTATATAAAGGGTAATTAAAGACTGAACGTTACATACATATCAATAGCAGTCAGAAACGAATTTAATACCCACCCCTGCTTTTAATCATCAATTATTGTCATGGCATCATGGCTGTCTCTCCTCAGCTACTGAAAATAAAAAGTATGTTAGATAGGAATGAATAGACTAATCACACATAACGTTAAACCAGTAAGTGGCGACAAACGAGAATATTTCGTTATGAACAACTCTAAATCATTGACTTACCAGGATTATTGAAAGTCATTACAAATAATTTTAGTAAACGAATCGTTAAGTAATTAACCGTGTCTGATTAACGTTAACCGTTTTATACACAATGGTTCACGTGAGCTTCAGGAGACCAGGCAGGGTCTAAAATTAACAAACACTCTACTACAGTTGCCATTTAACGAATATAAGTGATTATTCTGCTGTTTATAGCATTAAACAGTTAACATTACATTTAAAATAACTAAAAGAAAAATGTAAAACTGTCTCAGATTTGAACGTTACCGCCTCACGGGAGACAACGCTCGTGCGCACATAACCAAACGGAATTTATTTATTAAATACATTTAGAAAACCAAAAACACTGCACTAACATTACTCGTCACAAGTGATATTTAGTGTCATATGGGCAAAAACGATGAATAAAAGAAGATTTGCAGGGCTTACCTTTTACTCTGTGTCCGTCTGCTGGAGGTCGACCGTTGATGCGCATGCGCAGTACTCAGATTCTCCTAAAGTCCGTTTGACCTGCTTGTTTAAAAGTTCGAATTTGTCTCGCGCATGCCCCATCCAATAAATATCCGTAATTCACAAACACGACATATATATATAATATATAAACAAGTCTTTTGGCACTCTAGCAGTTCATAAACAAAACGGCATACCTTGCGGAAGAACACTGTAGCCGGAGCTACTTCTCTCTGTTATCTCTATGACGAGTCACGCAGGTATTTGTGCTACTCCGCAGCGGTTTCTACACGGTCTAAAATAATCCAAATATACACACTTATTCTAGGTGTACCATAATAATTCAGGGTAAGACAAAAACACGGTTTGGAAAATAGATTCATGTTGTACATTCCCATTGTAGATTTTTTTGTACATTTTGAACACAAAAAGTTACACGTCTGGAATGTTATCAGGAGACCATGGATCGCGTCGCTACAACATTCTCCGTGGGATTAACCAGCGACGTCTTTTGAGGACGTGCCCACGACGTTTCTGGAACGTTAGCCAAGATTCTAAAAAATGGAACATTACCACGACGTCCTCATAACGTTGTCATAAAGTAATGTCACACTGACCAAATGACGACTAACACTGACGACGTCGTCACAATGTACTGTGTTTGCTGGGTTGCAACTTATAACCAATGGTCATGCTTCAGTTCAAATCTGAGGATGATATCTAAAAAAATTATGCATTTATGAAGCCTATATTGTTAGACCATGTCAGGGGAGACTTTGGAGATTAAGATAAGGCTTATCAAATATTTTATTGCCCTGTTAACACCTACACCCAAACACCCATTTACGGTCACAAAACAAACAAACAAAACATATTCTTGGAATCTAATGTGAATTCTTTAAAAAATATATATTGTATGGAATAGAAAGCTCCTGCAGCAGGTCCATCAGAGTACAAGTTACATGACACATTTTAATTTATTAATATTACACTTTTACTTAAAGCTCACTATCGAGTATTTACATCATATTCCGGTAATGAATTCTGAACAACAATAATCTGGAGCCGTCCATGTGAAAGGGGTACAAAGAAAGATATGATAAAAAAAAGGAAAATTACAGTAGTTTACTTTACTATTTACAGTACTATAGTGGCTAAATTGTGATTTTTTTACAGTAATGCTTTGACTACTGTGATTTCAACTGTAATTCTTGGACTACTGTGATTTTTACAGTCTTACTGTAAACTTTACAATATTCTACTGTAAAAATCTTATACAGTAATGTTACTGTGAAATCGACAGTAAATAACTGTAGATTTCACAGCCATTTTTTACAGTGATTTTTTCTGCAAAAACATGATTTTTCTATGCAAATGAGAATCATTATGCAATGCTGCATATTCACAACTGTCAGCATTATATGCCTGATGCAATTAACACTGTGTTACTACCACCCACTGAAAGCTGGGGTGTTTGTGTACATTTTCTAGTGATAATGGCAAATGATGGAGTATTATAACCGGGCTCATATCCAGGCACACAGTGTAGTCAAGCGCACTTTCAGCATTTTAAAGAGCCGATGTGTCTGGATCACAGTGATGCCGTACAGTCCCAGATCGTGGTGGTCTGCAGCATTTTCTACAACCTACTTTTCAAAATCGCCCTGTTTTTTTTTCCCTGTTCAAATTGTAATCAGCACTAATTTTGAGGACATAGATCATTTCCTTTTTAAGAATGCCAAAGAATTTGACAATTTTAAGAATGTCCAAGATGCAATGAAAAGCTGTCACATGTGTTAAGGATTACTTTTAATACTTTTAAATGTAACATGCTATACTATTAATTTAACTTAACTTCTTAAGGGCTTTACTTCTACTTGACTTGTTACTTCCAAAAAAATACTTATTTGACACTTGTCAAAAACCAAAATTACATATGTAGGACATACGAAGGTTAGGATTCTCATCTAGAATCTAGCAAGTATAGTGGGACTCCTGGGTGCCACCAAATTTGTTTTCTCAAGCATTTCCTTCCTGCAGTTTATTTATCAAGTCACCCTCCTGCTTCAAGGTCATTCTTTCTCTCTCTCTGCAGATCCTGGCACACAGATCCCGATCGATATCCCAAACACAGAGCTTTAATACCCTCTAAACACCACCTGCCAAAATATTTATGCTACCATGTCTTAAAAAGACACTGAGGGAGAGAGTAAGACAGTGAGATGATAAAACTTAATTTTGTAGCTATTTTGCTGATGTTTCAAAATCGTTCAACACTTTCTCTACCCTTTCCATTTCCTCTGTTCATTTAGAGACACAGAACATAGCACAGATAATACATTCAGTATAAAATTTTAACATACTGCTCTTGCTATTGTAACAGACATAGGCCGGTAAGAGCTGTGTGTGTAAACCTCACTCCCCTGATCTCAAGAAGCGACTGACTCTAGGGACTGTGGTCTTTAGCCTCCTTGTTAGAGTGCCCGACTCCCAAGCCGGCAGACCCGGGTTCAAGTCCCGCTTAAGGCCTTTGCACACTGAGTCTGAAATTCGCATGCAAAATTCCCGTCCGTCATAAAAATATTCAGATCAGGTTCGATTTTCTGCATTTTTCGCATCCGTGGCACACATTTTGAGAGACGTTTTGACAATTCAGAGCCACCGTACGCGAACGCCAAAATCCAGAATGCCATCTGACAAGTTGATCCACGTCGTCTACAGCACAAAGCAGTAGCACTGAATGACAAACAACATGCGGAATACAAAGAGACAGAATATAAAACAGACTGTGCCAGTAGTAATGCATCAAACTGAGCCACTGACATCCTGAAGTAAACTTTGAAATGCTCGGGATAATCACGCAGTTCCTTGATGTGGTGAACTCTCTTATTTCCTCTTTCTTTTTCTCTTTTTAAGAAGAGGACAACTAAATCATGCTCACTGCTTGAAGACTACATTTTGTATTGTTTTGCAATTTTTTTCGCAACAGATTCATTAATACGCATCGGACTCAGTGTGCAAGGTCTCTGTGCATGATAAAACACATGTGAAAATTTCAGACTCAGTGTGCAAAGGCCTTTAGAGTGGGTGGTTCGAACAGGAGGGGTTAAGGCCTTTGCGCACTGAGTCCGAAATTCGCATGCGAAATTTTCGGACTCAGTGTGCAAAGGCCTTTACACTATTTCAGAAGTATATAGGCCTGTTATGCACAGTTTGTGAATTATCTGTATACAACAAAGTGCACTACACTATACTGTATCCCACAATGCGACATGCTCAACTTTACCTTCTATTTCCAATGTTATCATTAACTAAAACTATATTTAATAATATATTTATGTTAATTGAATAATACTGAAAATAAAATATTACATTAAAAACAAACTAAACAAAAATATTGCTTTACTATTACATTTACTAACTGAAATAAAACTAAAACTGAAATAAAAAATAATTAAATTAAATCTATTTTTTTTAAATGAATAAAAATTACAAAAGCACGAAACAAAAATTACTAAAAATCATTTTAAATTTACTAAACTAAATTTTAAAATTAAACATGAAAATATAAAAATAAGCTAATTCAAACTAAAACTATAAACTAAATTTATTTACTATAAATGATATTGTCTTACCATTCAGTGCGACTAATGAAATAAAAGTAATCACTGCCGAAACAATATCTAAAACCAGCCTAAGCTGTTTTGCTGGCCTTAGCTGGTCTCCCATCCTGGTCTATGGGCGCTTTTCTGCTGGTCAGATTGAGAAACCATCTTAAATCAGCTAAAACCTTCTTAAGCTAGCTAAGATTAGCAAACCAGCTATAGGCAGGGTTTTTCAGCAGAGTTATGCTAGAATAATTCTAGAAAAATAAATAAATAAAACAATGTAAAAATACCATATTTATGGTGCCCAGGATGATAAATAGACAGACTTTCCTGCATTAAACATAGTGATGTCATGTGACCACAGTTTAGTATACTGCTGACCGCAATGTTTTTAAATGCATGTGTGCCACAGTATTTAATAGTATTCCATTATGAACATAGCCAGACTGTGGTAAAAATTTGAACACCTTGTAATTCCCTCCAATATATTCCTCCATGTTCTCTCCCCTCTTATAAAACACACAAAGAGGATGCAGACACCGCCCAGGGTGTCCGGCTGGAGCAGAAGTTCTTTTGTGAGGTTGTGTTATAGGTGTGTTCATCGCGTTGAACGAGTCTTTGTGTTGAGTGTCACTGTGTCATTTTTACTGCCTGTGAGTGTGTCATTAAAGTCTGTGTGTCAGATATAAGTTACATTCCTTCAGTCTATTAAGCGCTTTGAACGATTGACCCTTCTGATTTGTGTGAAGTCATCTGAGATGAACTGCGTATAGATTCATTCTTAAGAGACAGAGCAGAAAGGAGGCATTAAGAGTGGCAGACGTCCCTTTGTGTGTCCGTTACAATGCTGAAGTGAAAGGAGGCAGGATGCTTAACATGCAAATGAGACGAGAGAGAAGGAGAGGTCAGGGTGGACATCACTCAATGTCACATTAACAAGTACTCGTCCCATGATGGGGTATTAAACGCTGAGTGTGAGAGTACGGCAGCTGCCTCTCACTGGCACTTTTCTATAGCGTTTACAAGCAAAAAAATATCTCTGCCAATCTGGACTGATCCCAAAGAGGTTCATTCAGAGAAAAAAAAGAAGGATGGATGCTCCTTATTCTAATGTGTAATGATTATATATCATGACATACATGACTTCTGATCATCCATCAACTGTTTAACCTTGTGCATCTAAATGAACTATATCGTAAAGCCTGGCAGAAATTACCTCACTTTCTGCCCAATCCCTATTATGCACAATTTGTAAAATACTATCGCACAATGCCATGTGCTTCATTTTACCTGTATTTTCCCGTGTGATGAATGAACCGGAATATCAGCAGCATCTTTGTCTGAATTCTGAATAGCAGGTGATATTACTTCCAGTTCATTTGTCACAGTGAAAACAAAATGTCAAATCATATGGCTGAAATAGTTGGAGTAGTAGGTTTCTGCTATTCAGAATTCAGCCTTTATTTATTTCCAAGATGGTGTCCGGGTGCCACTCACTGAATAGCCTGTAAATGTAACACAATGAGGTCCTGTGACAACGTTACAGCTGTCTGAAACATTTATTTTTGCCGACTGCACTATTTCGCATAGTAGCCTGTTTAAAGCAATAATATGCAGTAGTATATACTGAACTGTATTCAGTAGCAGTATGCTAGTATTCCATTAAAAAAATATATAGGATGTCTGACAATCTGTTTTTACTTCTCTGGATCTCCATCATCCATCTAATTCTTTCCATCTTTCCATTTAGTATTCAGATTCTATCATTATTCATTCCTGTGCTCAATTCCAAACTCTGACTACTTGTCATTTCTTCTCCTATTAGACTTTCCATCTACAATTTTTTTCACATCTCTCTCTCTTCATCACTGTGATCTGTGTGCCTTCCATTTGGTTTAATGCTAAAGTCGATGAGAGAGGAAATTTAGTTTGTGCCTTCATAAGAAATGGATAAGTTTAGATCATCATTCTTTCTTCAATACAATTTACAGATATAACCGAGTGTTCTTTGATTTATGTTGCTTTTCCACTCTAGATTTTTTTAAGAAGGCTGTAAATGCTTCTTATGAAGCTTATAGCCTACTTGCTGATCTCGTGTCAGTATAGTAGTTTATCTAGTAATGGCTGATGGTTTAATTTGGATAGGGGAGGCTGTTCCAAAATCAACTTTAACTTCCTCTTCCTATAGCTCTATAAACATTTTAGATGGTGGGCAATAACCATCCCCATAAATGCTCCCTTCAACTGTCTGTGTTACTTACACCAGCCTCATACTGATTTAAAGGCCATTACAGCTCTTCTTACCAAGGGATAAATTCCTAACCGTACCGATTCATTTTCTGGCAGTGAAAGTTTCTGGCTGTTTCTAGCAGTCAAAGAAATGTTATTTCTATGAATGTGATCATGTGCACTATAAATGCATACATAAACAACTGAATTCTACACTATGATTTTTCAAGAGTCAAAAATCACTAGTATTAATTTTATTAGTATTTGTTTTAGACGAGTAACAGAATGCAAAGAGGGGGGAAAAAAGTGCTGAGATACATTGCAGCTTTAAAAGAGGAACTCTGATCACGTTTTCATAATTGTTAGACATTGCTGCCCCCTAATGGTCAGATGTATGTCACTACGGGCACGGGTTTGTCATCTCTTCAGCAAAGGCAATTGTTGAGGTTGTTAAAAGAAATTAATTTTTGTATCCTAAAAACGAATATATTATAGAATATTATGAGTTTGCATTTCACCGTTTTTATTCATTTTTAAGGAATACTGAATCTGGTTTTGTGCAAGTGAGATGCATTCTCTCTAGACCAGGGGTGTCAAAACAAAGCAAAGCTGTCTGATCTGGGGTGATTTGAACTATAATAAAAGAGATGCACTAGTCCACTGGCCATAAATCCAAACGTTTTTCAAACATATCTTTATTCCGGGTTTGCAAACAAACTGTTTTGTAATAATTTCCCAAAATTTAATTTGTGGAAATATTTATGAGGTCTGTAAACGGGACATTAACACAGATACACGCAGAATACAAACTCAATGAGGAGAACAGACGCGCCAGCAGAGAAAATACTGCACCATGCACAAGCTCACTGTTCGCGAAAATAGAAAGAACAATATAAATATTGAATTAGGGTTGATAATGAATGTATCTCTGAAGGGAACAGTCTTCAGAAAAGTTTTGATTGCTTTTCCTCTTATCTCTGTATGAAGTAGTAGCCAGCACCAGTACTGCTTTGTGTATAGCAGTAACCAAGGAAACGCTGTATTGCTGCTGTTACATAAGCGCCACCTACTGTCAGAGAGTGAATTTGCATTTTCATTCAGTCCGTGTGCTGATTTTGTTTTGTGCAAGTGTCTTATGAAGCATAATTTCACAAAGTTAAAGTCAGACCATGCTGTTTTTGCTGTTAATCTTGAAATGATAGAATAATTTAAATTATAAAAACAACTGCTCATGCTCATGTGCATAACATCTTTGTTGGGAATGCAGTGTTTGCCTCTAATATCAAAGGGCTTCACATATTTTTGTTTAAAGGGATAGTTAACCCCAAAAATGAAAATTATCCGATGATTTACTCACCCTCACGCCATCCTAGGTGTATATGACAATCTTCTTTCAGACGAACACAATCCGAGATATATTTTAAAATATCCTTAGTCCATTTGTGCCCTCCTCCAGTGCTTTAATACAAGGAACACAATATACATATTGCTACATAATGAGCAGTGAAACTTACAGGTTTGGTAAAATGTATCTTTTCCCACGAAGTCTTTTTGTGTAGGGTGGAACCTTTGTTCTTTTGTTTGTTTCTTCCGGCTTGGTTCTGATGGAACACACGCAAGTACACAAGTACGACATGTTTAATATCAATAAATTGCTTTTTTTTTAA
The DNA here is from genome assembly GCF_024489055.1 of Chanodichthys erythropterus. Taxonomy (NCBI): domain Eukaryota; kingdom Metazoa; phylum Chordata; class Actinopteri; order Cypriniformes; family Xenocyprididae; genus Chanodichthys; species Chanodichthys erythropterus. The sequence goes on from NC_090234.1 coordinate 28,245,048, forward strand.
TCTCTCTGTACATAGGTGTTGACATAGACATATTCTTCAGTTAATGTGATAACATTTAGATATGTGCTGTTGAAAGAGCAGAGTTCGTTCTTCGGGACGCAGTGACTTTTTTTTATAAACTTTAAGTCTAGTGAATTTATGTAGTAGGGTTTGCAGTAAGCTGAGGGTTTCACTGCTGGGTGTAATTATTAGTTCTTGAAACTTTTCAACAGGCAGCATATGCATGGCATATGTCTATTTGTAAAATGATTTAAATACTGAAAACATCTGTGAATGACCTCTGTATATGCAAAAACGTGGATGAATCATAATATGCAATTTAGTAAATCTTAGTGGAAAGATTTAAACTTCAGAAAACGACAAGAAAGCCTTGAACTCAAAGTCCCAATGAATGGATATCACACACATTATAATACATAAAGCAGATGTCAGTGCATCCTAAAACTGACATCAGCAATTGTCATACTGAGTGATCTAACATAATGCTGAGGATAAAGGCACTGCCTTTACTGCAGACACATATATCATGTTGGCCATTGGTCCTTCAGAGAGGTCATCGGCTGGCCTCCGTTAAACATGTGTGTCTGCTCCCTGAGAGGAGGCGTCAGGGTCTTCTGTACCCCTTCAGCGGTCTGGTGGAGCACCTGTCCTCACAGGTCAATCAGACAGAATTCAACATCTTCCATCCCAGCTTGGAAGAGCTCCGTCAGGCAGAGACACTGTTCACTCCCTCCTCTAAACACGTTATCGACTACTCAACCTCTGCGGTCCGGATGGAGCATGTACCTATTCTTAAACAGCCAGAGGTGAGATACATTTTTTATTAATTGTCATCATCACTTAATTAAATGATGAAGTACTTGGATTTAAAAAAAAAAAAAAAAGGGTTAGAAAAGTGCAGTTAAGTGCCGAAAAGGTCATTGTGCCCAAATGCATTTTGGGGCCCCACAGAACTATTATATATATTTCTCTGTTTGAGAACCGCTGCACTAGACATTTTGAACTGTGTCTCATGTGCTTTGTGTGTATTACAGGTGTGTTTTATGGGCAGGAGTAATGTGGGGAAGTCGTCTCTCATCCGTGCCTTGTTCTCTCTTGCACCAGAGGTAGATGTGCGAGTCTCTAAAACTGCGGTGAGTCTAATATGTTATGAATGTTCTCCACTGTTCACTCCTTTGTGCTCAGAGGTTGATAATTCTCAATCTTTATTATGACACAGGGCCACACCAAAAAGCTTAATTTCTTTACTGTGGGAAAGGCATTTACTCTTGTAGACATGCCTGGGTATGGACACATGGCCCCACGGGACTTTGTAGATATGGTTGAACCATACCTTCAAGAGCGTCAAAAGTAGGTTGATGATGTTTTCATGATACTGATATTTCTTCTTGTGTGCTTGTGTTGAGATTAAAAAGTAGTCAGTGTACTATATATAGTTATGGAAGTCTTAGATTTCCTTTTTTGATTTCCTTATTTATGTGTTTCTAGTCTGGTGAGGACATTCTTGTTGGTGGATGGAGGTGCAGGTCTGCAGAAGGCAGATTTAGTTGCTGTGGAGATGTGCCAGGAGTTCAATTTGCCTTTTGTGGTGAGTGTTTGTCTCTCATGCTCTTACCATGACTGTCCAGCATGGGGCAATAGAGTACTGTACACTTTTAGCAACATCTCAGCCTAGATCAGTGGTTCTTAACCAGGGCCTCAGCTTCTTTCTTTCTTCCTTCCTTCTTTGAAGAACCGGGGTTGCCACTGTGTAGAAGACCCTAGATATTTGAGGCAGCCTAATTTTAAAAGTGTGATTTCTAGACCTGAAAAAGTCATGCAATTTTATAAAATTTTATAACTCCATGGGAATTTTTACACATTTTATGAATATGAATTTTCTATTTATGCCAAGCTCTAAAATTTTTAATTTACACAAACTTGACCAAAACCATATTCATAAGTGATTTGATATCCATGTGGAGAGTCAGTCCTAAAGATTGGGTTAAAAATACTAATAAGAATTGATTTTAGTGTCAAGAAGTGCAAAATACTTTTTCAACTCAAAGGTTTATAAGGTTTTAACCCATTTTCTCTTTGTGTCATGTTTTAGCTGGTGGTAACAAAAATAGACCGAACCCGACAGGGCGCTTTATTGGCTCTTGTTCTACAGCTTCGGGACTTTATTAAAAATCAAACCAGCACGTGTTTCCCACAGCCATTTCTTGTAAGGTGAGATATATAGACACACATCATCATAATAATAATCATTTTGCTTCACACATACAGGTTTAATCAATGGGATTTTTTATGCTGAAATTATATAAATATAATTTAACTCCATAAATTCATAATCACTTTTGCTGGAAGACTATCACAAGTCAGTTTTAAAAGAACCTCATGTTCGTCAGCAAGATAACATTATCTAGGTGTCAAATCAGCAGATTTTGCAACAACAATGTAGAAAATATCACAGAAAACCAAGCCCTGGAGTGAAAGGGAAATGGACTAGACTGAAAGGTCTCATATACTGACCCAGATCCTAATTGTTGAGCCCTGACAGAATATATACAGTGGGCTTCACAAATATTGGCACCCTTGGTAAATATGAGTAAAACTGACTGAAATTTTGTTTTTGCATTTTTTCCTCTTAGTCTTTCATTTTCAATTAAAGTCAAATAGTTGACAGAAAAAATTCTTATCATAAAACATTTTTTTTTTTTCTGAAATATATGTATTCCGTAATTATTGGCACCCCTTCATTTAATACTTTGTGTAACATCCCTTTGCCAAGATAACAGCTCTGGATCTTCTTCTGTAATGCATAGTAAGGTTGATGAACAATATGGCAAGAGATCCATGCTTGTGGACTCTTTTCTTCAGCTCATCCCACAGCTGCCATGTCTATGGCAAAATCTTCATCCTGCAGTCAGTGAACTATTCTGTTGCTTATTTTGTATTTTTGTTTGCTTTGGATTGTTGTCAAGATGGAAAATCCAACCACTGACCAGTTTAAACGTCCTGACAGTCAGAAAGGTGTTGATTTAATATCTGCTGGTACTTGACAGAGTTTATGATACTAACAAGTTGTCCAGGGTCTTTGGAAGAAAATTACCCCCACAGCATTAACGATCCACCACCAAACATCACAGTGCGGATAAGGTACTTTTCTTCATGGCTATGCTTCTGTCTATGCCAAACCCATCTGTGGTGTTTTTCCAAAACCATAAAACCCAGTCCCACTGAAATTTCCAGTAATGTGTGGCAAACAGTAGGTGCATGAGATTGCTGTTTGATGTCACCAAAGACTTTTTGTATTCCGACCTTCCCAAACAAGTTGTGGTTAGTGGTGCCAGCATTTTTTGGAGAAAAACATACTTATTTAATTTATTTCACATTTATATTTTGTAAAATTACCTTCAATTAAAGGTTACATTTTTTGTGAATATTTTAATTTGAAAGACTAAGAGGAGAAATGGCAAAAACACATTTCCACGGTCAGTTTTGCTCATTTTTACCAAGGGTGCCAATATTTATGGAGCCCTTTTTATTCATCAAAGAAACCTGGAAAAAAATGTATTACACGTTCCATAAAAATATTAAGCAGCACAGCTGTTTTCAACATATTAAGAAATTATACTTGAGTGCTAAATCAGCACTTTAGAATGATTTCTGAATGATTGTGACACTGAAGACTGGAGTCATTGCTGTTGAGAAGTCAACTTTGCCTTCACAGGAATAAATTATATTATAGAAAACATTTTGGTCACACTTTATATTAAGGGGCCTTAACTACTATGTACTTACATTTAAATTAATAATTTGATACAATGCACTTATTGTGTACATACATGTTTTTACATTGTATTTATAGTTTAAAAACACCTGCATGTAACTACATATGTAATTAATTTCTGTTATTACATTTATAATTACACTGTTGACCCAACCCTTACACCTTACCCCCACCCTTAAACCTACCCATACCACCAAAGCTTTCCCTAACCTTACCCGTATCCCACCTCAATAGCAGCAAAAGTGATTTGCAATTCAATATGAACCCAATAAGTACATTGTACCTATTTTTTGATGTAAGTACATAGTAGTTAAGGCCACTTAATATAAAGTGGGACCAACATTTTTGATGTGTAATATTTCACAATATTACTATAATGCTTCTTTCAAAAAAAAATTCCAATCCCAAACTTTTGAATGATAGTATGTGTGTGATAATCTGCCTTTATCGCCTACATCAAAGTTATTTCCTAATTGTATCAGCAAAGGTCATCTTACTGATGCGTGTTTGAGCAGTGATAATCCTTAGTCACTTCTTTTGGTTTTTATGTCAGTCAGTTTGGTTTTAATGTGGTCAGATGGTTATCAGCTTGATAAGATAAGGCTAGGGGTTCTGGAAACAGTTGCACTGGCTTTTGTCAATACAGGAAGTCACTTTTTCACAGATAAGGTGATAAGTAGCATACATTATAACAATATACACATAACTTTATTTCTCTCCCCCCTCTTTTTCCTATGACCTACAGTTCAGTCCAGTTCTCTGGGATTTACCTGCTCAGGTGTTTCATAGCACACGTAACAGGAAATCTACAGCTTACCACTAAACAGTTGTGAGTGTACTGCACTGCCACACCATATACATATCACAGATGAATTTAAGGTCTGGGTGCAATGTTATCTGGGATGGTGTGAAAAAGACCACTTTGAAAGTGATTAATTTAAAGCATTGAATTGTACATGCTGAATCTATGTATTATTTTGCAAATGCAGAGGCGGGAATCCCTGTTACTGGTTTCAGGATTCATGCAGCTCTGTATAAACTCACCGAATAATCCAGGAATCTATTGTATAATTTTACAACATGCATATTTGAGTTGACTTGTTCCTGTGTGTTGCTGTATAGTCAACTAGAATATTTTTTCTTCCAAATAAAATGACATTAAATGTTGCATTAAATCTTTGTACCTGTTAAATTTCTGCTCTTGCTTTTGGAGCTTAAACTTAAACTTATCAACATGATATGATGATAAGATCAAGTTTCAGATCAGTTGTCAGGGCTTTTTATAGAATTAGTTAATTACTGAACTTAAATCCTTGCAAATTGGTTAAACCCAGTGAATGGATAACAAATGGACTTCTTACTGATATAATTGATCTCCCAGGTTTGTTTCTTCTCCCAAGTTTATTGTAAACATAGTGTGTTTTGGTCCTCATTACACATTTTTTTTTACATTATTTAAAGGTGCAATATGTAAGAATTTTGCAGTAGAATATCCCAAAACCACTAGGCCAGTGTTATATTTTGTTCACTTGAGTACTTACAACTGTTTTGAGTACTGTCCAAATGTTTGCAGCTATTTGTAAATCGTGAGAAAATTGCAATTTTAACCAAGGCTCCGGAAAGTGTGAGAAGTCGCCTGTCAATTGCGTCATACCTGCGCTACCCCCGATTTTTTATTTTGTAGAAAGCATGGAGACACCAAAGACGCTTTAATATTTACATTTTAATAGACAAGGAAACAACTTGATTTTGATATATTTATAGACAGAAAACTAATTGTTATATAGCTCAACACATTTAGTCTTATTGTTTAAATCTAATTTTGATCTAAATAAAATGTTATTAAATCTAATAAAATTGATTTTTTTTTTTGCGAGTACCATGCTTTACCACGCCTCAGAGAAAAACTCTGTTTTGTGAAGTAGCTAACATAGCATAATCAGATGCAGTTTTATTTTTAGTAACAACAATACAGCATTTTTGAATTTTGTTTTGAATAGGCCTCTAGCGACCTCTAGCGGGCAGAAAATATTACATATTGCAGCTTTAATTGTGGTAAGTAACTAAAGCCAGGTGCACACTTGCTTGTCAGACTTGTACGTTCATGATCCTCATGTCGCACTGTGGGATCTCAGCTGTCATTTATGTCAGACTGTACGACAGTCAAGACATGTTAAAAACGGATGAGCGCATGAAAACTTGTCCAGAGCATTACATCATCGACCCATACATGTTCGCTGACTGTAAGCTGCATTACACGTGGGACTGAAATGGTGGCTTACAAAGACATCTCTAGCATAAATTTTGATCACGGTTTGTCTCGAAAAACGAAGACAATCTGACATTCGTCGTAGGAGAAGTCACACTGCAGGACTGTGTGCCAAATCTTCTGACACTGCCAGAATTTCGTCTGAGGTAAAATTTGATTGCAACGGTCATTAATTGGCTGTCTATGAACATGTCAAACTAGCAAACAAAGACTACAGATTTTAGCCTAGGATTATAGGTATCTTTTAAGGCAGGAGCACACCAAGCTGACAGTCAGCCATCGGGCAGTTTTGGCTGAAGTTGATCCTCGTAGGCTTTTTTTCGGCCTATTCGACATGTTGAATTGGCGTCGGAGCTCGTCGGTCCGTCGTGCCATCTGATCATTCTGATTAGCAATTCATCTTATGCAGGCACAGAACTGCATTCATTGCCACTAGTTCGCCGGCATCGGCTTGGTATGTTCCTGCCTTTAGGATTCTCAAAATTTGTCTCAGACAACCAAATCGTGGCCAAAATCACACAGTGTGCACCCGCCTTAAGTCAGGTTTTGAGATTTCACCTCATTCTTATTTGTATTTTACAAGATTATTTGATTGGACGAGTACAGCCTTTGACAAGCACACAACTTGTTTTACAGTTGCAATTGCATAGACACTAAAATCTTTTAAATTGGCCATATATCATAAACAATGCTAAAACTATATAATCAGGAATTATTTTTTTACACTACCTTTTTAAACCTGTAGACTTACAATTTCGAAATGTTACTCTGAAAACCCTCATTGTGATAAGAAATTATGGTAAAATCAGTCTCATAGTGTAATGAGTGCTTATTGTTAACAAAAGCCATGCTAACCCTGGGACAGGGCTTCATAACCCAGGGCTAAAAGCTGCACTAAACGTTTTGAAAATTATGAGTGTGACATTATGCTTAACAATTAAAAAAGGGACCTTGAACAGAGAGTAAAAAACATTAAACAAGCTAATTTTTATGTTTTTATTTTTTTACATGCCCTCAGAGAACAGTATACACCAGTTCCATCAATGAACTTTGTACTTTGGTGTCAAGAGACATAGGGTTAAAGCAGTTATATAAACACCTCAAACAAATTTTTTTTTTTTTTAAAGTTTAACTTTGTGCCCAAAGGTATATGTGTGTGCAGTTTTGTGTTGAAAGGAAAGTGAGTGAGGTACCAAACATATCTTTAGTCATATCTCTAAAGGGTCCTTTAAAAATAATAATACAGCTTATGGCATTATTTCATCCGTATTCTTTGACGCAACATTGGTTCAGGTAGGCGTCATCTCTACTCAGCAACAGCAGGGGTGGTGATGGTACAGAGAAAAACAATAAAATTTAAGTGCCACAATGTTATAAAATGGCAAGAGGGTGCAATTGCATTTATTGTGCCTAAACTTAACCTCGACAATGACATTCTTTTTTCTTTTTTTTTCTCACCCACTCTCTTTCTTTTATGTGTTAGCATTTGGACACTGACCCCATAAAACATTTGCAGCAAGTTAATTATTTTTCAACATTTTTTCCTCTGAATTTTATAGACCATATGCATATATTAAAGCTCTTAGGGACAGGTAAAAGTTCACTCTTTGTCACCCGGGATGCAAGAAAGAGGGAACTAAGGGGGAAAGAAGGTGTTTAAGAAAATGTATAGAAACACTCCGGAATCTTAGCTCACTTTCTCCAAGAAGCTTCATTCCCGCAACATCTATTGGAATCTACGCCATTGACCCTATAGGATCCTACTTTTGATTCTTCACCACTTCATTCAAACTCATTTTTTGTCACCATGTGCACAGCAGAGGCCACCTGCCCTGAAAATGCCACCATCTGCTCGGGCACATCTTGCCTGGTTCCCCGTGATCCGTTCAACGACATCCTCAACACGGTGATGAGCACCACGCTTACCATCATGCTGGCCTTGGTAATGTTTTCAATGGGCTGCACCGTCGAGGCAAGACAGCTCTGGGTACACATCCGCAGGCCCTGGGGCATTTTTATCGGTTTCCTGTGCCAGTTTGGCATCATGCCTTTCACAGCCTTTGCACTTTCACTGATTTTCAATGTGCTTCCAGTTCAGGCTGTAGTTATCATTGTTATGGGCTGTTGCCCTGGAGGTTCCAGCTCCAATGTTTTCTGCTACTGGCTTGATGGAGACATGGACCTAAGGTGAGACTGTCAATGTGATGTTTCTTGTAATAGTGAAGACATTCTAGTTCCTAGTTGACCTGTGTAAACATAGGCTCTGTGGATTTTGTTTTAAAATGCGGCAGTGTCATTTGTAGGTTTGCCTCCGTTGTTCACATAAAATGTCTACTAATCTAATCTAGATATTTTATTTAGATATTTTACATTTTTGATAAATAGATCAAATTATAGTTTCTAAAATTATTTAGAATTATAGAATAGTAATATATATATATATATATATTTTATAACACAACTATACAACATATACGCTGATTTCTGCCACCTATAGCATCAGCATGACGGCATGTTCTTCAATCCTGGCTCTGGGAATGATGCCTCTTTGTCTGCTCGTCTACACCACAGTCTGGACTTCAAGCGATGCCATCCAGATCCCTTACGACAGCATCGGTAAAACAGCGTCAAATAACTTTTTTGAAAAAATTGAAAGATTGAAAAAATGAAAAGATTTTTCATTTTATGTATTTGTTTGATCTTGTATCTTAATTGGACTGATGTTCTTTTCAGGGATCACGTTAGTCAGTTTACTTGTGCCTGTCGCTCTTGGGATTTACGTGAAACACAAATGGCCCAAAGCAGCCAAAAAAATCCTCAAGGTGTGTTTTTGTTTCTGAGTTTATTGTCGTAAATTCTTATGCATGCCGTGCTGCTTCACTTTGTATGTATCTGTACGTATAGGTAGGATCCGTGGTGGGAATCTTCCTCATCATCATCATTGCAGTTATCGGTGGTGTGCTATATCAGTCTTCATGGACCATTTCTCCTTCGCTTTGGATCATCGGTACCATTTATCCTTTTATCGGCTTTGGGCTGGGCTTTCTCTTGGCACGCTTTGTGGGACAACCTTGGTACAGGTAAAAATATGTAAATTTTGTCTTCCAATGAAGCATTAGCTGGTTTGTTTGGAGCAGTTAGCACACATCTTCTGAGGCTTCAATAAAAGTGGCAAGAAGTCTGAAGAAAAAAACACTTGTGCTGTTTTCTCTGATGGTTTCTTTCTCGTGAACGTGATTGCAGGTGCCGCACCATCGCGCTAGAGACGGGCATGCAAAATGCCCAGCTGGCAAGTACTATTACCCAGCTGTCCTTCACCCCTGCGGAGCTTGAGGTCATGTTTGCTTTCCCCTTAATCTACAGTATCTTCCAACTGGTTGTGGCTGGGGTTGCAGTGGGAAGTAAGATGAAATTCTTTATTTAAGCATTTAAGCATTAGGAATATGAGGGTTTTATTCACAGTGGGGATAAGCATGTTTGGGTATCAAAACATTCACTTGATTTTGAAGAGTTGATAACTCAGTATCATGAACTTCTGTATGTATTTTCAGTCCATTACTCATTCAAGCGCTGTAGGCGGAATACATTGGAGGATGAGGACGGAGAAGGCACACATAGCACCGTTGAGGATCAGAGTAAGCAGAATTATGCCTTGGAGAACGGTGGCTTTCACTGTGATGAGAATGGCAACACTGAGGATAAGGACAATGGTACAAAGATGTGAGCTAAACATCCTTCTGCTAGCCTGACCACTCAACGTTGATCTTCTGGAGGCATGAACTGTGAACAAGCTATTCAAGCTCAATGAGAGAGTGTGGAGTTAAAATCAACCCCAGTCAAGACAGCTGGATCCACTTTCCTACATTATATAGGCAAAAAAAAAAAAAGAACCTTCAAAGTTTTTATGACGAGTATGTCGACAGGTTTGTCTTTTGTCTGTGTATTGCATATTAGGGTTTGTCTATGGTCTGCAACATTCAATTAATGCATTGTAGATTCAGTGTTTAAGATTACTGAAATTCACTGACTCATCTCAAATGCCATGAAAAATGCAAGTTACTCCACCGTTGAGAAAAAGAAGAGAAATGTTTAATAATTTAAAATAACATATAGTAGGTTGAATGTAAGCTAATTTTTTAAGAATGTTACTTTGTAGACACATAATTGTAATGGACCTTTAATAATTTTTTTGCTTTTTAAATTATTTATGTATGATACAGAAAAATTGTTATATATTGGAAGCTTTTTTTTACCATGTTTGAGCAATGGGTCTCTTCCCCTTTTATGGGAACCAAAGCAATGGAATTTTTTTTTCTGAAGTATTTCATTGCTTTAAATTACTTTTAACATTTAAACATTAAGTATTAAATGTTTTAGGTTGTCATTTCAACAATACTTTTTAATATGTTGGTGATATTTATATGCAGAAAAAAACTCTAAAAAACTAATAAATTAATATTCAAATGTGTTGTCAGATTTTGATCCTAGAAGACTTCAAGTTTTTATTATTCTGTACAATTTTATGATTGCACTTAACCGTAGCTTGATTATATTTGCTGTGTATACCACTGCATGCAGGTAATTGTTGTGAAATAGCTCTGAAGATATTGAATCTGCCACAGTGCACTTTCTCAGATATAGCAGAAAATTTGATGGAATTCCTCAGCTCGATAATAATAAGTTCAGACTGGATAAATGATCTTTCAGAACTTTAAACTTAAAGTGATAGTTCACCCAAAATTAAAATTCTTTCATCACCATGAAATGGTTATCATTTAATCACCATGTTGTTCCAAACCTGTATGACTTTCTGGTTACACTTTATATCAATGATCCACATTCTACTAACTCTAAGTAACTTTGTAACTAAAATCAACTAACTCTCATAAAAGTATTAGTAGGCTGTTATGTGTGTTAGGATAGAGTTAGTAGAAGAAGTTGACATATACATGCAAAGTTACTTGGTTAGTAGAATGTCTGTTGAGGAGCATCAGCAGATATTATGCATATATCTACCTATGATCCACAGATGAAAGAAAATCCTACAAGTTTGGAAGGACATGAGGGTAAGTGATGGCTGAACTTTTATTTTTAAGTGAACTGTGCTTTAAAGCCCTCACACACAGACACAGTGGCGTGCAAAGGCACCCCCCCCCCCCCCCAAAGAAACGCTATTGCGCCCCTGCCCTCGTGGAAGACTGCACGCCACTGCTCATACATGGTGTTAAAACCACAGAGAAATAAGACAACTGACTAAGAGTCACACCTTCATAGAATTCAGCCACAGAAAAGGGAAGTTTATGTCTTATTCAAATTTTCTGACATGTTTATTATCTCCAGTGAAAGAGAGAGACGACGCCCAGACGAGCAGAATCATAAGCTGTAAAGATCATTGAGGAATTGAAGATGGTGCTTCTGTTCTCATTTCTAATATTATCTCTGAAGATATCATGTGTTTCTTCTTGGTCTGCTGGTAAATGTCTTTTCTACAGTGATGTGGAAGAGTTTCCTGTTGCTGAAACCTGTGCTGGAAAAACAAACACTGCCTCCTGCGATCATGTCACTGACATTAAAGAAGACCTGCGTGAACTTCCATCAAACTTACAGAACCTCTGCATTCAAATGGACCGAGACTGCCACGGTGCCTTGGCTCCAGACTCATTCGCACGTTTTGTTTCTCTGGATTACCTTGAAATTAATGGATGTTTTTCAGAGATCCCTCCGGAAGCTTTTAATGGTTTGACAAATGTAACTTCATTAAGATTAGCTAATGTTTTAAAAGGCTGTTGTGAGGTAGCTCTTGATTTCAGTCGCCTTCCCTCACTGAACACATTGCTTCTTTCAAACTATAGGTTATCATTATTGCCACCAAATTTTTTTGAAACGATTCCTCACTTGCAAAAATTATACTTAACCGAAGTGTGTTTGAAGGATATATCTGAGGTTCTGTGTCGACTGGCAAATGTAAAATCACTGAAGGAGTTTAATCTAAATGAACACACATTAAATAGACTTCAGTACCCAAACTGCTCAGTTTTCAAAACTTCTGATGGTTACATATCTACTGTGTTAAACATTGAAAAGGTGATATTGAAAATGGGAAAATTAGAGCATGTAGATGAGGGAGCTTTGGAAGTTTTGGGAAATCTGTTTGAATTTATCTTTCATTCTAAAGACTTTGTCAAAGATCTTACTTTAATTGGAGTACATAAAATCAATAATTTGGGTGTCATGGTGGATGTACTTAACATTAATGATTTGTGTACAGCAGCAAAGTTATATTCAATTGAGACTTTTCAAGTTTTTTATGAGACTATTAACTTTCCACTGACTATATCAGATGGCTGTAAAGATGTTAAAAATTTTTGGCTTGAAAATCGTTTTAAGAATGAAAAAAAACTTATAGATGTATACTGGTTCTTTCAGATTTTCAGGAACCTCACTTCTGTTTCCATAATTAGGTGTGTGCTTAGACCAAATGACTTCCAATCTCTTTGTGCTTCAGATCCACAGATAGTCAAACAGCTTTCCTTTATGTTTCTAAGCTCAAATAAGATAGATGAGATAGTTTCATACCAATTTATGTGTTTCACAGATCTTGAAATTCTAGATTTATCCTCAGATAACATTTCTAACATAGAAGATTTTGCTTTCGTTGGATTGAACAATTTGAAAGAGCTTTATCTCTGTAGCAACAAGTTATCTTACATTTATCAACACACATTCAGTGGTTTATATGGACTAATGGTCCTAGATCTCCAAGAAAATCCTATTATTCATATCGAATCTAATTCATTTGGACATCTTATTAACCTTAACACACTTCTGCTAGGAGATCTGAACTTCCCACCTGACATGTCACCAATCAAGCTGCATTTATTTGATATATTTGGCATAATTCCATATAATTTTAGTAATATTTTAATTAGTTCAGGCCTGAGACCAATGCAGCTTGTGATTGGGAGTAATACTACTCTGGATCAGGCCCTAAACTTGCACATCAAAGGTCAATATGTGACTATTGAGGACTGCAACAGTTCACTCTTGACATCTGTAGTCACACTTCAGATAGATGCAGTATATGTGAGCTGTGGAAATGAATTCATTGGGAAATATGTCCGATCTGTCGTCGGTCTGGAATTTAACTCATTGTTCTCAGGTGATATTGGAGACTTGTCTGTAATCAATCAGCTTGTTCATTTAAAAACCTTAAAACTGGCAAACATTGAATTGACTAAGCAGCCAAACGTGGCCGTAATGTTTCACAATCTGACCAAACTCCAGACGCTGATCCTGGCGAACTGCAGATTATTCTTTCTGGATGGAAGTCTGACCAAAGATTTAAAGGCACTGAGAGGTCTAGTGCTCATTCTAAAAGACAACATCAATGTTCTTCAAAACTTGGTGGAACATCTCACTAGTTTGAAATATCTCTATCTTCAGGGCTTAAGTCTGTACTGCAATTGTGATAATGCGTGGCTGCTCTCATGGGTGAAGGACAACAGGAAGGTGCAGGTTAACATGTTCAACCCCACCATGAAAGAACTGCAGTGTTTGAGTTACAATGGAATTGACCACCTCAACTTTATTGGTTATGCTAAGGAGACCTGCTCATTTGAAATCGAATTTGTGTTCTTTGCCTCCACCTCTGCACTTTTGTGTATTTTTATTATTGTGGTACTGTCATATAAGTTTGCAGGCCAATACATCGCGCCTTTCTATCACATCACCAGTGGATGGTTCAGAGAGGCTTTGCGTGGGAACGGTAAACATCAGTACCGCTATGATGTTTTTGTGTCTTACAGCGCTAAAGATGAACACTGGGTCATGGAGGAACTTCTTCCGAACTTAGAGAGGCGCGGCCCTCCGTTTTTGCGTCTCTGTCTACACAGTCGGGACTTTCAGTTGGGAGAAGACATTGTGGAAAACATCACAGACAGCATCTACGCAAGTCGCCAGACTCTTTGTCTCGTCAGTCGCAACTACCTCAGTAGCAACTGGTGTTCTTTGGAGATGCAGCTGGCCACCTACAGGCTCCAGGTAGAACACAGGGACATTCTTATCCTGGTCTTCCTAGAAATGATTCCGTCTCGCTGGCTATCCTCCCATCATAGACTGGCCCGGCTGGTAAAAACTAGAACCTATCTAGACTGGCCACAGGACCCAGAGATGTATGAGGCATTCTGGGACAGGTTATGGTGTAAACTCAGCTCTAATAAAGCCAACTAGACTGTAAAAAGTTGACTGTGTAAAAGTTGATTAAGCAATTGCAAAGTGAGCAAAATTTCACCGAAAGTTAAATCAATATGACAACTAATGGAAAATTGTTTTTTGTTTTCGTTTTTTGTTTTTTCTTTAACCTCAAGTGGCAAATGGATGAGAAAAGTTAACTTTAAATATATTTAGCATACATGTAATGTCCATGTTGTATTTTTTTTTTATATGCTTAATAAACCTGGTGTAACATCAAATATGTCACTGTGCAAACATGACAAAATATGGCTGTAGCAAGAGTTAACCATTTCATCTTTAAAAAATTAGCACACTTTAAACATACATAAACTGATGTTTGGAGTAACTGAAATATCTTTTTCTGATAAAAATCAACCTCAGACTATTTCTGAATATGTTCATATATAAGCTGCTCTTTGGAGATATTTTGACCCATGTGTTTGTACAAATTAGTTTCAGTTCATGTTTTAAGACGTGTTTTCTGCAACACCTTCCTCAGTGGGGTGGGCTTAAAAGAAACTCGTTCTGTATAATTTTTCTTTGTATTTCTCAACTGTAAGCATGTACAGGTTAAACTAATCTGATCACAAATTACTACATGCACACAAACACAACTTTTGTATCCTTTTTTTATTTTTTAAACATGATTAAAAAACTGTTTGACAAATTTGAAAATTACAATTTATATATAGAAAATCTGTATTTAGAAAAAAGCTTAAAAAAATTAAATTTAAACAATTCAAAGATATCATCAATATCATTTTTTGGCATATTAGATTTCCGCAAGACAGTCTTTAGGTCTATTTTTTCTCCCTTAGCTCTTTGTGCCGTATTGTTTTTTAACACTTCTTTTTTTGCGAATAGTTGTGGTTGGCTGCAGTTCCTCCCATGTTTCAATTACACAGTTGTTTACTGTTCTAGAGCACATCCTGGAAAATGCAGATCTGGTTCGGATAATGTTGTTGCATGCCATGCCTCTGAGGTGCCATCAAGTTCTCCAAAGAGTAAAGTAAGAACAGGACTGTTTTGTTGGGAAAGTCTTTTGAAGCATCAATGCCTTGTGAACTTCTATCTTAAATGTGCCATAGAACTAGGGCTGGGCGATGTATCGAATGCTTTTGTCACGCGCATTTCTTCAGTAAAGCCGGTTCCCTGATTACCGCTAAATCGCCATCACCTGCTTTCAAATGAAGCGGCATTTAATAGACAGAGCCGTAGTTCACTGATAAGACACGCAATATCGCGTTCAATATCGATATGTATCGCCGTCGATATTGAACGCGATATTGCGTGTCTTATCAGTGAACTACGGCTCTGTCTATTAAATGCCGCTTCATTTGAAAGCAGGTGATGGCGATTTAGCGGCAATCAGGGAACCGGCTTTACTGAAGAAATGCGCGTGACAAAAGCATTCGATACATCGCCCAGCCCTACATAGAACTTTTTTTTAAAAGATGTAATATATATATATATATATATATATATATATTTTTTTTTTTTTTTTTTTTTTTTTTTTTTGGGGCATAATTAGAAATGAGCCGATTCAGGGTGTGTGGCCCTTTAAACCTCGTGCTCCACGCCCCAAGAGCTTGCGCTTGCCTTAAACAACATACAAAAAGTTCAAACAGCTAATATAACCCTCAAAATGGATCTTTACAAAGTGTTCGTCATGCAGCATGTCTAATCGCGTAAGTACAGTGTTTATTTTGATGTTTACATTGATTCTGAATGAGTTTGAGGCTATGCTCCGTGGCTAACGGCTAATGCTACACTGTTGGAGAGATTTATAAAGAATGAAGTTGTGTTTATGAATTATACAGACTGCAAGTGTTTAAAAATGAAAATAGCGACGGCTCTTGTCTCCGTGAATACAGTAAGAAACGATGGTAAGTTTAACCACATTTAACAGTACATTAGCAACATGCTAACGAAACATTTAGAAAGACAATTTACAAATATAACTAAAAATATCATGTTATCATGGATCATGTCAGTTATTATTGCTCCATCTGCCATTTATCGCTATTGCTCTTTCTTGCTTGCTTACCTAGTCTGTTGATTCAGCTGTGCACATCACATCCAGACGCCCTGCCCTTGTCTAATGCCTTTCATAATGTTGGGAACATGGGCTGGCATATGCAAATATTGGGGGCATACACCCCGACTGTTACATAACAGTCAGTGTTATGTTGAGATTCGCCTGTTTTTCGGAGGTCTTTTAAACAAATGAGATTTATATAAGGAGGAGGAAACAATGGAGTTTGAGACTCACTGTATGCCATTTCCATGTACTGAATTCTTTGTTATTTAACTATGCCGAGGTAAATTCAATTTTTGAATCTAGGGCACCTTTAAACTTCTTAAATCTCTTCTCCACCTTTTTTTTCAACTGCGCTCACACAAAATCCTTACAAGTCACACAATTTCTGAAACCTGACACTCAAACAGCAGAACTACATGCAAAACCGTACACTAATTTTTTAAATCTTCGATTCAGTTTTCAATTTCATAAAACACTTTTTGCAAAACACAACACACAATTCTCCATTTAACATACAAAAATCTAACAGGAAGTATCTTGATTTCCTTTTTCAAACACAACCATTGTTTCTGTCCAACTACACATGGTTGATGTGTTTCTTTTCTTTCGTACTTTGTAATACTGTTTTCACAATTACAAATGCTTTCAGTAAAAAAAATAAATAAATAAATAGTTTGGTTTCAGTCTTGCTTTCATGTTTATTGTTATTTTTTCAACATCTCTCTGTTTAAAAACTTTAAACTTAAAGGGATAATTCACCCAAACTGGAAACTGTTATCATTTACTCATGTTGTTCAGACATCCTACTAACTATCAGTAACTTTGCAGCTACATGTCAACTAACTCTCATTTAGAGTAGTAGTACTAGGCTGTTACTAGAGTGTTAGGATAGAGTTAGTAGAATAATTTCTATAGGTACCTGAGCGGTAAGGCCGGGTTCACACCGCATGTGTCAGCAGCGCGTGAGCGTGAACTGCAGCTGCAGAGACGCACGAGTATTCACACTGGAAGCATTTGTACAGCGTCACAGCAGCGACTCGAGCCGCATATAAAGTGGGCATTTCTTTACAAAGACAGATATAAATTTGTTTTTATAAGTTAGTCATTTATAAAATTGATAGTCTTGAAAGTTTGTTAACATGCAAGGTGTACAAAACTCACATATAAACGTAAAATGAATAAAAATAAATAAATAAAAGTCTTGTGTTATCCATTGCTGCACACAAATTAGGTAAGCTTTTTTACATCATCTGCCGCATGAACATGTTTACAACACAGCAAACTCAGCGAAAAAAGCCAGCAAACTCGGGTTTGATTTGGGTATGCTAGAGCCTATATTGCTTTCTGTGATGGCGGAATTGTATGGCGGAATACCACAGCAAGTGCTGTGAAATATCTTCACTCGTGAAAAGTACTCTCACCGGCCCCCGCTCTCTCTCATCCTCCCTCTCATTTCCGTCAATAGAACCAACGTGACATTTACAGGAGAGGGAGCGGAGTGAAGATATTACTGCGCCAAGTCAAACCCAGATAACACACGACGTAACAGTTACGTAATGTATTCGTACTTTTTGGTAATTTAATGACTTACTAACTGACAACGTAACTACGACGTCGCATGCCAGTAATTTCATTACCTTCATATTACCATCTCACAACGTCGTCAGTACGATCTCCTAACGTTATAAGATTACCAAGGACGTTCCAGATACGTACTCTATTCGTAATATAATGGTCATTCCATGACTTACTAGTAACGTAACTACAACGTTGTATGCCCGTAATATTATTACCATCAAATTACCATATCACAACGTCGTCAGTACGATCTCCTAACGTTATAAGAAAACCAAGGACGTTACAGATACGTATATTGCCCAGGTAGCAAAGACTTCTGGCCCTGATTTGGCATGAAGCCGGCACAGCTGGCATTCAGTCGGCACTGGCATGAGGCATGTGAACCGAACATGGCCCGGTTATGGTGGACATGGAACCGTCTTTAAGACGGCAAACAAGATATGGGCCAATTGTTAAGTGTATTATTTGGGCCACATGTAAAATATAGAACTGTGGGCCACATATGTGTGGCCAGACTTTTCCCACAGATATTTCATAATTGATAATATTTTCATGAACACAGCTGTTTCCCCTATTCCTGTTTACAACGTGGGTTTATTGCTCTCCATCAACAAGGTTTAATCAATTATGGGACACCATAAACTTTAAATTTATATTACATTTAGGCTACATTTAATCATTCAGCAAACTCTTTTATCCAAAGAGATTTACAATAGAGGACAACAAACCGTAAGCAAACCAACAAAAGCGCAATACTAAGACAGTCTAACACAGTACACAAAGCATATATATGTATGTATATATAGCTATATATATATATATATATATATATATATATATATATATATATATGTATGTGTGTGTGTTTGTAATAATTTTGTTTGTGTGTAATATTTGCTTTATATATATATATATATATATATACATATACCTACATATTAATGGTACCTATATACTGTATAATAGTGTTAGAAGGAAGCAAGCTTTTTAAATTAGCAGCAGATAGAAATTTAATTGTTTGATTATCTTAATTTATGCACAAACAAGGCCAATTTCACACATATGTTTTCTTTCTGAAAATGTCCTAGTATTATTGGGCATATTGGAGCAAGAAAAAAAATCTACCAATCAGGTCGCATCTAGAAAAGCGCGCATAAAGCGCAATGCTTCATGGGTTTGCCGTTTTTAACCTCATTGCAGTCAGGACACACTCAGACTCAATCTTGTACCTTTATTGTTCGATTTGGATTTTTTTTTTCATTTAAAAGTGTGTAATCTTGCGATTTAGCTGGTTTGGTTAACGTTTTAGAACGCTTTAACCAAAAAAAAAAAAAATTACTCCCGGAATCAGAGTTATTGAAGAATTGGGCGGGCACTGAATGCACTTGAGGCTGCACATCTCTAACGGCCGTGGACTCCTCAATTGACTCGAGCATAGCGAACGAAGTTTGGTAAGTGAATATTGTAAAATATATTTTATAGCCTATATTTGGTTTAACGTTACTTTTTTTTGGATTGTAGAGTAAGTATGAACAATGCATAATCGTAGCTGTTAGGCCTATATTAAAATGTAATCAGTTCACTAATGTTAAATGTTCGTCGATTACATTCCCAGATAGCAAGCTATGATCAAAATAATGTTGAATCAATGTTAATTTGTCAACGTTAACATCATTGAATCAATATCACTTTTGCACCCTCAATTAATGTTGAAAATATGTTGAAATTTCAGCAAATAAAAGTCAATGGTAGTGGCATTGAATAAATGTTTGCACTCTCAGAAAATGAAACACAACTACAACTGACTTCAAGCCACAGCCTGAAATCAACTGAAGATAAAAGACGACAATAAATCTCTCAAGATAATTCTTTTTGAGAATTAACAGGTTTAGATGTTGATGTTTTATTGAAAATGTTTGGTCACCAACATTGGTCATCATTATTTAAAAAAAATCTGAATATGATCAGTGGCAAGAAAGTATTATTGGTAAATATTTCAATAACAATTAACCACTTTTGGTCAGGAACAAGGTTAGAAATATACTCTGCTTTGTGAGGCAGAAAACTGTCTTATATACTAGTTTATTGTTTCTTGTTTCTTTGCAACAAATGGTGTGTTTTAGTAAACACTGTTACAAAGAGCACAAACTATACAAAAAAGAGCAGAGTCAAACTGCCCAACTAAAAGAACCACTGACCACCAAAATGGTGACCAAACATTTTCAATAAAACATCAACATCTAAACCTGTTAATTCTCAAAAAGAATTATCTTGAGAGATTTATTGTCTTCTTTTATTTTCAGTTGATTTCAGGCTGTGGCTTTAAGTCAGTTGTAGTTGTTTCATTTTCTGAAAGTGGAAACATTGATTCAATGCCATTACCATTTATTTATTTATTTATTTATTTATTTTTTGTTGAAATTTCAACATTAATTGAGGGTGCAAAAGTGATATTGATTCAATGATGTTAACATTGACAAATTAATATTGAATCAACATTATTTCGATCATGGCTTGCTATCTGGGTTCAGATTGTAATATTCAAGTTGTATAGATTTAATAATACAATGGTGTTGTTTGACAAATTATGTAATGAGAGCAAACGGGTTTATGTGTTTGTTTTGATAGTTTGTCTTTCAATTTGAAATGAAATAAGCAGAAATTAAGAAAACAACAACACCGTTGTTCATTTTTCCATTTGTTCAACAACAACAAAAACAAAAATATTTCTGCTTGATTTTTTTGGTTCATGGTTTTTAACCTGTCAATCAAAAAATATTTTTTTTGGAACAAATGAAGAAAACTATTAAAGGTGCCAACAACTATCAAAACGTACATGGACCTTGTAGTTTCACCAATTCATTTATGATTTTCTTGATTGTGTTTGGTGTGTGTGTGTTTGCTTTCTGTATTATTAATAATTTATATGATTCATTTTACAATTTGAAATATTTTCTTTTATTTGTTGTTTCAGGTTGAAGAACAAAAGACCTGAGTAAAGCCACGGTATGGAAAAGACTTGGATGTACAATGATAGGGGCAATTCACGAAGAAAGGCATTAAGGGTAGTCAGTAAACTAATGGAAAACGAGCATGATGGGGAAAGAATTGTGAATGATGAGACAAGTGTTAATGTTGATGATTCAGAGGAATCTGACATGCAAATTGGTGATGAAAGTGATGATGATCTAGTTGATGGCACTGAGGATAAGGAAGTACATGAAAAGAGTGCAGCTTCTGTTGAGGATCTGCCTGATCTTGGAGAACAGTGTAGTGAGATGGATGGTGGTTTGCAGAGTTCTCTGGCAGACTGGGCAATTGAATTTGGAATATCTCTAATAGCTCTGTCAGCGCTTCTCAGCATCCTCAAAATCTGTCATCCCTCTCTGCCAAAGGATGGACGAACGTTGTTGAAAACAAAAACGAGCTACAAAATTAGCAGTGTGGCAGGTGGTGTGTTCCATTATTGTGGAATTCTGAATTCTATTCGGAAAATTCTAGATGTCATTTGGCGTAATGTGCCAGACAGACATGTTTTTAAACTGCAATTAAATTTTGATGGATTACCTATCTTCAAGAGTACAACTACACAGTTTTGGCCAATTCTTGGTTTGTTGCAAGGATACACCAAGAAACCTATTTTGATTGGACTGTTTTGTGGTACTTCTAAGCCAAATTCCTTGACTGAGTATCTTCATGATCTGGTTCAAGAGCTAAAAGTGTTGAAAGATGGGTTTCTGTTCAAGCAGAAAACTTTCTTTTTGAATGTTGTTTCTGTTGTGTGTGACACCCCAGCACGAGCGTTCATCAGAGGTGTGAAGTCACACACTGCTTATCATGGATGTGACAAGTGTCACCAAACAGGTATCCGCAAATCCGAATAGAATGACATTTCCTGAGGTTAATGCGAGGCGCAGAACTGATGATAGTTTTAGGCAAGCCACAGATGAAGAACACCACATCCAACACTCACCTCTTACAGAGGTTGGCATCGACATGGTCACTTGTTTTCCATATGATTATATGCACCTGGTTTGTCTGGGTGTAATGAGACGTCTCTTAGACTTGTGGATCAGCACCACTGGTCCCTTGTACTGTCGCATTTCATCTAGTCAAGCTTCCATAGTTTCAGATAGACTTCTTGCACTGAGAAATTACATTCCAAGCGAGTTTGCTCGAAGGCCACGGGTTCTGGCTGAAAGATGTAGGTGGAAAGCCACAGAACTACGCCAATTCTTGTTGTACACTGGTCCAGTTGTGCTGAGGGGTATTCTGCAGCCTCAGATCTATGACAACTTCATGCTGTTGTCAGTAGGCGTGTATATTTTGGCAAGTCCACAATATTGTATGGAGTTGAATGACTTTGCTAAAACTCTTTTGGTGTCATTCGTTGAACACTTTGGCCTGCTTTACGGTGAGGAGTTTTGGTATACAATATTCATGGTCTGGTGCATCTCAGTGATGATGTCAAAGTCCATGGTAATTTAGACCTTATATCAGCATTTCCCTTTGAAAATTTCTTAGGAAAACTAAAAAAATTGGTTCGAGGTCCACTTAATCCTTTGACTCAGGTGATACGAAGATTATCAGAGATGGAAAATGACAGCTACAGTTCTGATGTTAAAGAGGCAACTCAAAAACTGGAAAATGAGCATATGGATGGGCCAGTGCCAGAATGCTTCTCACAACAAGTTCGTCAATATAGAGTGCTTGCTACAGATGATGTAGTTGTGAAGGTCAAAGAGAGAGATTGTTGCATCAAAATTGATAAAAAGTTGTTGTTAGTCCAGAACATTGTTGAGGATAAAGGAATAGTGTACATTGTGGCCAATGAATATAAACAGGTGGAACACTTCTTTACATATCCTATTGACTCAAGAGAGCTGGGAATTTTTGTTGTTTCCAACCTCTCTACTAACATCAAATGTTTCATGGTTAGAAATAAGCCCCAGAAGTATGTGAGACTACCATTCCAAAACCGATTTGTTGTTGTTCCACTATTGCATTGAGACAAATAGCCCTTTTGTTTTAGCATTTCAGTTGGCTAAAGAGTATGTTACTGTGGTTTCAATTTTTTTCTCATTAGATGTTTCACATAGTTGTTTTTGACAACACCAATGAGGTTGAAGTTGTACCTTCCATTTGGATGAAAAATGGAGAGTGCATGTGGCCTCCAAATAAAACTGATGTAGCAAAAGCTGTAAAATTACAAGAATGTCCTGGAGATGAATGGAAGCCCCATAAGGCCAGAATTATTTACACATCACGTAAGTTACATTAATTCACCTCTTTCTTCAAACTGAACTAGTGTTATGTATTACTTAAAATTGCTTTTTTTTTTTTTTTTTTTTTTTTTTTTACTTTCCCAGATGACTACAATGAAGCTAGACGGAAACTTCCTCAAGCTGTTGATCACACTGACATTGGAAGTGATGGAGGGAACTCACCAATTAAATTTAAAAGAAGAAGAATGTAGGGGGAAGAATGTGTTTCATTGTTTTTTTTTTTTTGTTTTTTTTTTTTTATTATTAATTGGTGGTGCACATCATTTACTAATAATTGCATATTTTGAAATGATGATATATGTTCTTAGACCTAAAAACAATTTTTTCCCCGGAGAGGATGATGATGATGAGATGGAAAGCACTGTGAAAGAAAAAAAAACAAAAAAAGGGTAAGAACCTACTGCTATTTTAAATTATAGTGTATTTTATCATACCAGATAAAGTGCTAAGATCTGTTGTACTTCTAAGCAGAAAGTATCCATTGCCCAATGCTCCAAAGATCGTCAGACAGCACAAAAGTCCTGCATTAGAACCAGTAAAGCAAAACATCCCCAAGCTTCACCAAAGAGGCCACGGTGTTCCTGAATGTCACTATGATGACATGGAAGGCACCCTGGAAGGAACAATGTCAAGAAAAGGGTAGGAAGCTTCAGTATTTTTAAAAATTTTATACACTTTATCACAGCAGATAAAGGACTAACATATTTTGTACATTTGAGCAGAAAGTATTCATTGCCCAGTGCTCCAAAGATCAGTAGGCAGCACACCACTCCTGCATTAGACCCAGGAAAGCAAAAACAGCCCCAAGCTCCACCCAAAAGACCACAGCACTGCTGACATCCACCCAAAAGACCACAGCACTCCTCAGGTCCACCCAAAAGGCCACAGTGCTGCTGACCTCCACCCAAAAGACCACAGCACTCCTGACCTCCATCGAAGAGGCTACTGCACTCCTGAGCTTTACTCAAGTGATGACAGCACTCCTGACCTCTACCCAAGAGGCCATAGCAGTCCTGAGCACAACCCAAGAGGCCACAGCACTCCTGACCTCTACCCAAGAGGCCATAGCAGTCCTGAGCACAACCCAAGAGACCATAGCAGGCACATTATCACTGAGCGCTGTACATCGAGGCACATCAGTTCTGAGATTCGTCCATTAAGGCATGTCAGCAGTGAGATCCACACATCAAGCAGCATCAGCACTGAGACTGGTAGATCAAGTCATGCCAGCTCTGAGAGCCATAGACCAAGCCATGCTGCACCTTCTCTAGTCCCATCAAAGCATATTGAGCCACACCAGACCAGGGAGCAGACATCTAGTTTGCAAACATGTGAGTATATTAATATTTATTATAGTTATGTTTGTTTTTCGTAATTTTTTTCCTCTGGCAAATTACTATTTGTACTTCATATTGTTTTTTACACTCTTTCTTATACAAAAAATGACTACAAGTTAAAACTTAGATGAACGTATGTTTGTGCCATCAACTTCCAAAAATTCATATCTCAAGAATGTTTTGTTGAGATGTTGTAATTTGTGATGATAAAGAATAGTCCCAATGGTGATTAATCCACAATTTTAGTCGTTTGGCATGTTAACTTGCAAATTTGACTTGCATTGGAATACAGTTTTGGTTTGGACAAGCAAATGGTCAGTGTTTACCTAATTAAGTGACTGAAAACTTATATTTGTCTTTCTTGTTTTCTTCCTAGCCCTCCTGCGTAATATATTAACAAAACAGGAAATGATGATGGACCAACTGCGAATCATCTTCAAGACCCTGCAGAGTATGAAATCGGCTGATGAGACAGAGACAGTCCTGGATCGAAATTTGTTGCCACTTAAAGATGTCAGTTCTCTTCAGGAAATGGAGGAACAACTACATAGTAATCCTGACCTCCAGAAACAGTTGGTATGTTGGCAAATCATCACATTTCCTAAAACTGAGGTTACTATCTTCAGTGTTTTCCACAGACATGCACTCTATTTGTGGTGGCACTTACCCTGTTAAATGTGGGGACAGATTTATAATTGATTAAACCATTGCTTAAAAAAATAATTCATGGTGATTTCAGGTAAACACGCTGGCTCTCAAAGGTGGGGTGGACGTCCACGAGTGCATTTGGAGGATTATGCAGGGCCTGATTACTAACTCTTTGGCGCAAAAAATCAACATGAGAGGAATAAATGGAAAAATTGGTTTCCAGCGCTTACGTTTAAGGGATGTTGTGATTGGTAAGTTGTACTTTATGCCATAAGAGTGCTTTAAGTGTTTAAAAATCTAAATTTATTTAAATTGATAATTAAGGTTACAAGGGGAGTAGAGGAAGAGAGGAGAACGAGATGAGGAAATGTGAGAGAAGGGATGGAAAGAGGGAGGGAGAAAAAAGGGCAGAGGAAAAGGATAGAGTGGAGAAATTGAGGGATGAGGGAAAAAGATGAGAGGAGGGGACAAAATGAAGTTATGCAGAGAAGGGAGGAGGTAGATAAGAGGTGGTGAGCAGGGGAGAGGAGAGGAAACACAAGTGTTATTTTTTATTTTACAGTGTCCTTGCTGCATGTTACATGTACTTAGAGTAATAATAACAGTTACTTATGAATAGTTGCATGCAGTAACTTTAAACCAAACCCTAATGCTAACTATAGTAAGTACTTCAATTATATTACACTGTTCTTAAATTAACAATTACACTGTGTAACAAGGAAACCATAAAACATAGTGTAACTGACAATTCCACTAAAACTGAACCCGGGACATTCTGGTGTATACATGCAAAGACCAGTTTAAATCGAAAGTGTAGACATACATGACTAGTTCACATGATTCTTATTGTCCTTATTATTTTCTGCTGAACAAATGGTATTGAAACTATCATAGCATTGCACTAAGGCCAAGATTTTTTTGAAAAGTATATCTGTATTGTATATCTGTACTTAACCTGGTCGGATGATGGTGCCAGCTCATTACTAAACTGATCTGCATTAATTTACATTCTCTATGTGTAGATGTAACTGAATGTCTGTAAATAGGTTCTGGGTTCAGTTTTAATGTATTTCTCCTTTAAAATTCAATAGCCACATTAGCTTTTGATACAGGAGCTGATTTCAAACCATGTTTACATGTATGTTTCAGCGGCTGTGAGGCGTAACCGTCTGACGTCTGCGGCCACAGAAAAGGACATTGATTCCACCATCAAAAGATGGCTATATCTGGCCCCAGATAGGGATGGTGGCAGGAGAGAGAGGATGAAGAGAAAAGAGTGTCAGGAGAGTACAACAGGTTAACGGATCTGTGACTTGTTTGGATTTTCAAGAGTTGTGTCCAGTGCCGCTTGTTCATAAACTGAATCATAAGTTGAAGAGTTGTGTACACAGTGCTGCTTGTTCATTAACTGAATCAGATGTTGAAGAATTGTGTACACAGTGCTGCTTGTTCATGAACTGAATCAGATGTTGAAGAATTGTGTACACAGTGCTGCTTGTTCATGAACTGAATCAGATGTTGACGAATTGTGTTCACAGTGCTGCTTGTTCATGAACTGAATCAGATGTTGACGAATTGTGTACACAGTGCTGCTTGTTCATGAACTGAATCAGATGTTGACGAATTGTGTTCACAGTGCTGCTTGTTCATGAACTGAATCAGATGTTGACGAATTGTGTACACAGTGCTGCTTGTTCATGAACTGAATCAGATGTTGACGAATTGTGTACACAGTGCTGCTTGTTCATGAACTGAATCAGATGTTGAAGAATTGTGTTCACAGTGCTGCTTGTTCATGAACTGAATCAGATGTTGACGAATTGTGTTCACAGTGCTGCTTGTTCATGAACTGAATCAGATGTTGACGAATTGTGTACACAGTGCTGCTTGTTCATGAACTGAATCAGATGTTGAAGAATTGTGTTCACAGTGCTGCTTGTTCATGAACTGAATCAGATGTTGACGAATTGTGTACACAGTGCTGCTTGTTCAATAACTGAATCAGATGTTGAAGAATTATGTACACAGTGCTGCTTGTTCATGAACTGAATCAGATGTTGAAGAGTTGTGTTCACAGTGGCATTGACATGCAAGCATTGTTTTTTGTTTCTTTTGTTTAAATGTGAAACAATAAATATTTTTTCAAAATACTGTTGTTGTTCAGGCATTTTTCATTTGGGCCAAGGGTGTGTATAAAGTGGCTAGATTAAGGTTTTGTTGAGGCTGACATGTGGAACCAAATGTTTGGTCCTGAATAGTACCAGAATAGGGCCAGCTATTGTCATACATTTGGCTGAGATATGGCTATGCCATGGGCCATATGTGGCCCGGGTTCTGGCAACCTGACCTGGTCCAGTCATGTACCGTAATTCACTGCTGTATTTGGGCCAAGTGAAAGTGGGTTGTGTGGCCCATCACTGGGCCAAACCAGTTTTGCTATGTGGGTGGTAATATAATGGTCATTCCATGACTTACTGGCAACGTAACAGCAACGTCATGTGCTGGTAATTTCATTACCACCATCATTTACACCTTCTTTATATGTTATTATTAACAGAATTTGCCATTTAAAATGTGTAATTAAGACTGAAATGTCCCTTAAGTCAGAATATGGATGACTGCTTTTTATATAGTGACGTGACATACAGCGCGCGCCTCCACAAATGGAGCCCATATATGTTGACAAGTGAGTGAAGTTAATTTTTCTGAGAGAAGAATTTATTTTTCCGAGGTGACAACGAATAAATGGCTTTTATAAAAATGTATAAAGTTAACTTTGGAAAGACACAAAACCTTTTTTTATTGTTATGTTTACGTTAGTGCTGGTGGCCGTTAGAGTTGCCATGGCAACCGGGAAAACATTCAAGCTGCTGGAGAGGACAGCGTCAACGTTTCTCCGTGTTTCTCGTCAGTTTTATAGCAATAAAGTTCAACAACTGCGTCAGATTGGTTAAGTAACATTACCCACAGTCTACTAAGTACTTTTGTTAATATTTTTACCTCTGTGATTATATGGTATCTTTCCTTGATCGTCTGAAATATGTTATGCTATGCTAGCGTAACATTTTGCTATGTTTTTAATAATACTGAGTGCAAAACGTCTTGAATGCTTTCATTTTATGTTTCGCTGTAGGCTATATGTTTTTATTTATAGTTTGAGTGTATTTTATTATTTTTATTTAGAGTTTTGATCATGTTCTGTGTGTTTTTCACAATAAATGAATTTAATTCATTTTGAGGTCTGCATTCATCATTCACAGCTGTTGGAATAGCCTTTAAATTAGTTTGGGCAAATGAGGACATAAATTAGGTTAAACTACTGCATGTCCGCCCATAGAAAAACAAATAAATATAAAAATTACCAACTGATTACCAGCACACAACTATTGATACACAACGTTGCCACGACGTCGCAGTTACTAACTGGCAACGTCACAAAGTTACGTTGTGGCAACGTATCCGGGAATTTCACTTTTCCGGTTGCCACAACGTAACTAGTTACGTCGCCACGACGAAAGTTTGGTCACCAAATTACGTTGCAGTTACGTAACAGTCACGTATTTTGGTTAGCTGGGAAGTGCTCCCGAGCACTTGCTGTGGTATTCCGCCATACAATATAGTTATCCATTTTACACGCTTAGAAAAGCGTAACATTTTGTTTTGTGTCACCGCCCTAGGTCGAGTTACACTACTCGAGTAACTGTATTTAAATAGGGAAAACGTGGAGGTGTTTGGTAGCTTCTCTGCTTGGCCCCTATTGAATGAACTGGGCTAAGCTAAGTGCTAACAAAGTTTCGCCGCAAGACAGAGTGATTTAGTGCACGCACTGAGATGAGAGAGGTATGTATCAACTCGTCTTAGTTAAGGGAATAACATAGTTTAATATGAAAAAACGGTGGAGTATCCCTTTAAGGTAAGGAGGCTGATCACTTTGGTTGACACGCGAGCTGGCTTGACTGAAGTTTTCGTGAGGATATAGTTTATGGACTGTTTTGATTTCGATAATTACATCTAGAAAGGTAAAAGCATTAATGGCATCTATAAAAGAGATATCTGAAAGCGAAATGAAAGTGATTATTGCCTCGACCAGCGACGCAGTGGGGAGGGCGCACGAGAGGAGACCTGCACGTTTAATTGGTATGTGTATACATAATACTAATCAGTGGCATGCACTTTGATCGCGAACGTACTCACGTACGTACTATTTTTTCTTAAAGCTCTTCACAGGTAATTCCTGGATTAATATTATGAAACTTTTTCTTTAAATTGCAGATCTATTGCAGTAAGTCATTAGCTGACAACAGCACATGACGTAACTGATGTATTACTGCAACAGCAACTACACAGTTCTCTTTCGATACTTCACTCGTACTGCGTATGGGGAAATGTCTCCTTTTTCCCCGTTACTGAAGCCTTTTTCAATAACGCAGTGTAACTGCATCGTCATTGGTTCACTCATAGACAAGTTGTTGAACCTATGGCGACAAAGCCCGCGAATATTCCAGCCGAAATGGGCGGGGTAGCTATATAAGCAGGCGCGTCGCCATAGGATTTCAGTTCTCTCTCCTTCAGCGACGACTTCATTATCGCTCCTTGCTGATCTCCGGCTGAAGCCTTCGCCGCCTGGAAGAAGCTCGCCTGGGAGAAGTTCTCGCTGCCGTCGAAGAGGCTCTCGCAGCGGACTGAGCTGAGACCGCCGAACAAAGACAGCGCTTCCCACTTCCCGCCGCCTCTCAGTGCGTCTCCTGCCGCCATCCGGTGCCGTTTAAAGAGCTTTTCCCGCGGCTTAATGCCGCTTTCTAAAAGAGCTTTCCCAGCGGCTCTTGCTGCTCTAAAAGAGCTACAATCGCCGTTTTCACGGTGGCGGCGTTGCCTCAATGCCGCGCCACAGCTGTGGCACATACAGAGCCTTGCTCTGCGGATCTTCGCTCTCGAGCAGCTGTTCACCGCGCCACCCTTGTGCCGCCTTCAGCATCTGAGAGCATTCAGCTCATTCCCTGCCGTCTTCCGTCAGGTGAGTACAGAGCTTATTTTTCTACTTTTTCGCTGGCGTTTGCTTCAAATGCCATCTCCGAACGTGTTATTTGCCGGGTCCTCCCCTGCAAACCGCGTTCGTTGAGGATGCAAGCTCTCGCTCTCTCAGCTGAATTTGATATGATGCTCTCCCCTGACTTAGGCGAGACTCATGATACATTTTCTATCTGAGTGAGTTTATTTCTCCTTATCTCTATGTGCGTCGCTCGCCGGTCCCTCCCCCGCAAGCCGCGTTAATTCAGAAATATGACATGTCTTTCTTCCCTAGCTTGGGTGAGAAACATGTTATATGCTTAATTTAATGGAGCATCTTTCTGCTGCTTGCACTGAGTCTTCTCTATGCGTTGTTCGCCGGTTCTGCCCGCGAGCCGCGTTTATTGAGAAATATAACATGTCGCTCTCCCCCTCTTGGGTGACACCCATGTTATAAACATTCAGTTTATATAGCAGATTTTTTCAGAAGTTAACTGAATCTCTCAGCTGAATTTGACATGATGCTCTTGACTTAGGCGAGACTCATGATACATTTTCTATTTGTGTGTGTGAGTATTTATCCTTATCTCAATGCGCGTCGCTCGCCGGTTCTGCCCCGAAAGCCGCGTCGATTGAGAAATATAACGTGACGTTCTTCCCCGACTCGGGCGAGAAACATGTTTTTATACTGTATTAATGGAGCTGATTCTGCTGTTTGCACTGAGTTTCTCTATGTGTTGCTTGCCGGTTCTGCCCTGCAAACTGCGTCCTTTGAGAAATATAACGACACTCTCACCTGTCTTACGTGAGACCTATGTTATTTATATTCAGCATATCAGTTGATGTAGCATATTTATTCCAGTCTCTCTGCGCGTCGTTTGCCGGCCCTGCCCCTGTAAGCCACGTTCATGAAGCTATATGCGCTCACTGAAAGCGAGCTCAATGCTCACTTGTGCTCGGTGGAACTAACATGCTCATTATGCTGGACCTCTGTTCATGTGACTTGCTGGCTCTACCCTGCAAGCCATGTTCATTGAGGTAGAGCGGTCTCACTTCTGACACCGCTCGGTGGAATATATCTTGATGCTCTCCCCTGATTCAGGTGGGACACATGTATATTTTTCCAAGAAGCATATATCTGTTTACTGAGTTTCTCAGCGTGTCGTTTGCCGGTTTCACCCCGCAAGCCACGTTCATGAGGATGCATGAGCATTTCTAAAAACCAGCCGGTGTGCAGGCCCCCCTTCCAGCGGCCCGCCAATCGGCGCCATTCAACCCCTTGTCACGCGGGCCTGGCAGGCCATCCCCGGAGTATCAAGTGGGTTCTGGGGATAATATCTCAAGGCTACTCGCTCCAGTTTGCTCGCAGACCCCCGCGTTTTTGCGGGGTGCTTCCCATTTCAGTAAACACGGACGACGCTCATGTCCTCCGAGCCAAAGTAATGTCTCTGTTCGAGAAGGGGCATATAGAAATGGTCTCCCCTCAGAGAGCGATTTACAGCCATTACTTCCTCATTCCCTAGAGTGATGGCGGTCTCAGACCCATCTTAGACCTCAGACTCCTGAACCTTTCCCTCATGAGATGGAAGTTCAAGATGTTAATGCTGAAGCAGATCCTCGTGCAGGTTTGCCCCGGGGACTGGTTCTGCTTGCTGAAAAATGCATACTTTCACATCCCGATAGCCCCCCCATATCAGGCGATTCTTGAGATTCGCATTCAATGGTGTGGCTTGCCAATATATGGTCCTTCCATTCGGGCTGTCCCTAGCTCCTCGCACTTTTACAAAGTGTATGAACGTATGAACTTTCCCCACTGAGACAGTTGGGAATCCGGGTTCTCAATTTTCTGTCTTCGACTCAGCCCGTATGACGGCTGTAGTATTGCCAGAATGCACTCTGGCCATTCAGCAGCTTGCGGCATTGGTCAGGAACAGAGCCTATCTCCCTCTGAAGTACTTCCAGAGGAT
Organism: Chanodichthys erythropterus; assembly: GCF_024489055.1. Classification (NCBI taxonomy): domain Eukaryota; kingdom Metazoa; phylum Chordata; class Actinopteri; order Cypriniformes; family Xenocyprididae; genus Chanodichthys; species Chanodichthys erythropterus. The sequence goes on from NC_090234.1 coordinate 28,277,187, forward strand.
GATAGGGCTGATGGCTTCCGCCTTCCCGGTTCTGCAGCTCGGCCTTCTTCGGATGCGGCCTCTGCAATACTGGTTGAAGTTCTGTGTCCCTCCTCACGCCTGGTGGCACGGCCGCCTGCGTCTCGGGGTCAATCAGGCCTGTTTGACAGCTCTGAAACCCTGGATGAACCCTGTATGGTTCAGTCAAGGTGTACCCCTATAGGCGGTGCGTAGAAGAACAGTGCACAGATGCACCCAACACAGGTTGGGGTGCTCTTTGCAAGGGCAGACCGGCCTTCGGCTCGTGGTGTCACGAAGAAGCCATCTGCACATCAACTGCCTCGAGATGTTGCCAATGATTCGAACCCTTCACGCCTTTTAGACACAGCTGACGGGACGCAACGTCTTAAGTCCAGTCGGACAGCATGACAATGGTGTCATACATAAATCACCAGGGTGGTCTTTCGTCCCGCCGCTTACGCGCTCTGGCGAAGCGTCTTCTGGAATGGGCATTACCAAGGTTTCAGTCACTCAGAGTGACTCACACAACCGGGAGAACAAACTTGGGAGCAGATATGCTATCCCAGAGCAATGTCCCCTCAGACGAGTGGATGCTCCACCCCCAGACGGTTCTCACGATCTGGGAGTTCTTCAGGAAGGCAGAGGTAGACCTTTTCGCCTCTGAAGACAACTCTCACTGCCCAATTTATTTCTCGAAGGAGGACATTGCGCTGGCTCACGTCTGGCCCAGCACCCTCCTTTACGCTTTTCCACCGATTGCTCTAATCTCGCAGATCATCAGATGAATCAGGGAAGACAAGCACAGAGTCCTCCTGGTGGCCCTGCTGTAGAGGAGCCAAGTTTGGTCCTCAGAGCTGTCCAGGCTTTCCACGAAAGCTCTGTGGCCGATCCCCCTGAGACGGGACCTCCTCTCTCAGGCGAACAGGACGATTTGACATCCCCAGCCAGAACTCTGGGCTCTGCACCTCTGGTCCCTTGATGGGTGCCTGCTATCCTCCCCGGGGACATGATGAATACCATCTCTCAGGTGAGAGCTCCGTCCACGAGACGCTTCTATGCCCAGAAATGGTCAGTCTTTGATGACTGGTGTTTTGTACGCAACATAAACCCAGGGGAGTGTGATGTATCTCCGATACTGTCTTTTCTCCAGGAGCGATTAGAACTGGGTCGCACCCCTTCAACGCTCAAAGTTTACGTAGTAGCCATCGCAGCGTTTCACGCTCCTATCGCTGGCCAGTCAGTGGGATGAAACCTTGTGGTGCGTTTCTTGAGAGGTTCTAGGCGATTGAATCCACCTCATCCTCTCACCGTTCCCACCTGGGATCTCTCTTTGGTCCTCAGAGCTCTCAAAGGGCCTCCCTTTGAGCCACTGTGTTCAGCTGACCTCAGGCCCCTGATGCTCAAAACCACTCTGCTACTTGCACTAGCTTCGGTTAAGTGTGTTGGAGACTGGCAGGTCCTCTCCGTGAGCCCTGCATGCCTTGAGTTTAGGCCCAACGACTCCAAGGTCGTTTTGAAACCTAGGCTACATCCCTAAGGTGCTCTTGACTCCATTCAGAGCATGGGTCATTTCCCTCTCAGTGCTTCCTCCCTTCCGTCAGGGCATTAAGGACTTACGTTGAGTGATCACAGCCTTTCCGGCAATCCGATCAGCTCTTTATCTTCTTTGGTAGCCGCACCAAAGGGTCTTCGGTCTCAAAGCAACGTCTTGCGTGTCGGATAGTCGATGCTATTACTCTTTGTTACTCCTCCATGGGCCTCAACTGCCCCATAGGAGTTAGAGCCTACTCCACTAGAGGAATGGCTTCCTCTTGGGCCTGGTATAGTGGAGTTTTGATTAAAGACATCTGTGAGGCAGCCGGCTGGTCCTCGCCGTCCACTTTTGTCAGATTTTATCATTTGGATGTCCCGACCTTACAAGCTCGGTCATCTCTGTATGATCCAGTGGCCTATATTGAGCTCCGCTTCATGCCACTCTGAGAGTTAACTCCCCTTTTGGTAGTGTAACAAGGGTTCGACGGCTCCAGCCTTCTCACTTGTCCTCTGGTTCCCTCGCGGTGTCCAAGACAAATCCAGTCGTTCCCTGCCGTGGCACGGCGCGGTTGAATTTGTTCCCCATATGCAGTATGAGTGAAGTATCGAAAGGGAACGTACTCGGTTACTAACGTAACCTCGGTTCCCTGAGATACGGAATGAGTACTGCGTTACATGCCGTGCCACGAGGCTGCGGCTTCAGTGTCGTCGCTTCAGTCGAATTACCTGAAATCCTATGGCGACGCGCCTGCTTATATAGCTACCCCGCCCATTTCGGCGGGAATATTCCCGGGCTTTGTCGCCATAGGCCGCGCAGCTATGCCGCGCCGTCATTGGTTCAACAGCTTGTCTATGAATGAACCAATGACGATGCAGTTACACTGCGTTATTGAAAAAGGCTTCAGTAACGGGGAAAAAGGAGAATTTCCCCATACCCAGTACTCGTTCCGTATCTCAGGGAACCGAGGTTACGTTAGTAACCGAGTACGTTACTGTCTTTAAATAAAGCAACATGCAGCAGAACATCAGAGTTTCTGGATCATCACTGACTGAAGCACAGGATCTACTCTCCAGCACAATTGTGACCTCACAAAACTCAGATAAAAGAAACAACGTTAAACACTAACAGATCTCTCTAAATCTCTGCATCTTCACTTATTGCAAACCACTCCGACTTTGTTTCTTTCATACAAATCTTCTTAATGAGGTGTTGATCATTTATTAAAATTTATAAATGTCACCATTACGGAGGTAAGCGCTTGCTTTAGATGGGCTCCTGACCCTTGACAATTTTATTTTAATTTTTCTCTGATTGTTATAACTGTATTTTTTCAAAGCATTTGTTACAATAAAAGGTCATGAGAAAATAAAAATCTGATCAAATGGGTTTGGTTGCATGATCTTTGTAGATGGTTTTATCATTGTACATTGCTCTTATTCACTGATCTTTGAATGTTGTGTTTTCTTTCATGTAGTTGTATGATAATGCATAAGATCTGATAGGATCTTAGATTAACACAAAACTAACATTTAATAAGACTCCTTGTTTCTTTGCACCTCATCATTGTCCTTCTCCTCTTTCTCTTTCTTCATCTCTTCCTCCACTTCTTGCTGCTCTTGCTCATCCTCTTCCCTATCCTCCTCCTCTCTGGTGTATTTACCCTTTTCAATCACGTCTCTCTGGATCCATTGTCCAAAACTGAATGAACTGACTCGGGATCTTTTATCTCTCTATTGAAGATTCTGATTGGTCTGTGATAAATTTTGACTCTTAGTGTTTCCACGTGGGTAGCTGTGTGCTAATTGAGCTCAAGCTATGCTGACTTGAGTGAACAATATTGAATGCTAGTGCTTTCTAAATGACAATATGGTGTAGGCAATGAGAAATGAAGGGATTTGTGTCTAGAGTTTTGCAGTGACAGTTCAACAAACTTGATTCATGTGTCAAAACAGGGAATAGTATTTATAGTTTAGAGAAATGGGTGTGCTGTTTGATAAATGGCATTATGGTTGAAATTTTAGTTAAAAAACCTGGTTATAGTGTTTAAGCAATCGAGAAAAACTGTAACTTCCCAAATGTCCTCTTTGTAACGTTCTTGCATGACCATAAAATAACCAAAATACAACGTTTCCCTAAACTCGTATCGGGAACGTTACAGTTTTTTCCAATTGCTAACACACAATTTTTCAAACTAGTCTGGTTTTATCAAAACACTTAACACAATTCACAAAACCACACACCCAAACTGCAAAATACCTCATATATCCTGCAAAATGAAGCACTGCAACCAAAACTACACAGAGCATTATCAAAATCAAACTTTTGCATGAAATGGCACACACTTCATTCATATTACCAGATTTTTGCCTAACCACCTACACACTGTTGGGCATAATGAAAAGCACCCCCATCTTTAGTATGCTTTGCCATAATACTAAAATATGTATCAGATTGTTCACATGCACAGAAATATTTGCAGATACACACACATGCTGTTGCAACATTTTTATTTTTTTTCCTTCACTACAGTAAACAAGTCAGTACAACATAAGCACAGCAGATATATTTACATGGGACTGAACAAAAATATTCTTACAAAAAAAGTAAACTGAAAAAGAAAATTTCTGAAAAAAGATATATTACTGTAAAAAAAACAAAAAACAAAAAAAGGCAAGAAAAATAATTAGGCAGCATCTTGCCGCACAGCCGGGTCTGGCCACAACGCCTCGTCAACATCACAGGCAATATCTTCCCTTGCCAGACATCGAGGGAAGAAGCGCCTTGAGTGCCTTATCCATCCCTGAATTGCACCCACATCAATCTCATCACATGCCTCTTCCATGGCCTGCACAAGAGGCATGCGCACAAAGGGCTGCCGGTCGTATACCTTCCACCGCCATGCCGAAAAGAATTCTTCTATGGGGTTCAGAAATGGTGAGTATGGTGGGAGGTATTGCACGAGAAATGTTGGGTGGTCAGCAAACCAGTTTTGGGCTGGGGCTGCACGATGAAAGCTCACGTTGTCCCATACTACAACGTACCGGTTTCTTTGATGGTCTGCATCATTCATACGCTCTGGTGGTATGAGAATGTTGTGAAGTCTGTCCAGAAATGTGAGAATATGGGCTGTGTTGTATGGTCCAAGTTTGGCATGACGGTGGAGGACACCATGCATATTGGAGATGGCAGCACACATTGTGATGTTCCCACCACGTTGGCCAGGAACATCTATAATGGCTCTGTGGCCAATGAGGTTTCTCCCTCTTCTTCTGGTCTTTGCTAGGTTGAACCCAGCCTCATCTATAAAGATGAACTCATGTGGGATTGCATGAGCATCCATTTCCAGTACTCCCTGAAAACAAAGAACAAAAATCACTCAATATGGTGTTATCCAGTACACTGGGAAACAATGTTGTGTGTAGTGTACTGCAGTCAATATAGTACTTACATCCACATATGCTCGTCTGAACTCTGTTTCTTTGAGAGTTTCTCTCAAACGGCACCTTATAAAGTTGTTTCATTCTGATTTGGTTTCGCTTGAGAATGCGAGCCAATGTGGACAGACTAACTCGTTGAATGTTGTTGAATAAGGTGTTGTCTTGGATGATGTGACTTTGAATTTCTCGTAATCTGATTTCATTATTTTCCAAAACCAAGTTTACAATGGCAGCTTCCTGTACCCCGGTGAACATTTGGCCCCTTCCTCCACCATGGTGTCGTCTCTCAGTCCTTTAGAAAAAATAAAATAAAAATATATATAGGGCTTGGACAATGCAGCCTAAATATTTTCCCCCACAGTAGAGTACATTGTACAGGAAACTTGTACAGTTCATGAATGGCTGATGTCATACACTAAGTAAACAGGTGTCACCCAACTGATACACTATGACATGGGGTATACTACATGTGTACTACATGAAATTTTGGTTACATACCTGTTCTCCAGTCTAAAGGTCCGGATGACAGAGGCGACAGTAAAACGGCTCAAGTTTGGCTGCACTCTCTGTCCAGCCTCACGCATTGTCAACCCATGGTTGATGACATGATCTACTAAGGTTGCTCTGATTTCATTTGAAAGTGTTTGTCTTCTTTGGCCATGAACTCCTCTACCTGCTCTACCCCTACCTCTCACTCTTCCTCCCCCTCTTATTCTCAACCTCCCTCTTCCTCTTCCTCTTCCTCTTCCTCTCTCTGCAATGTCTTCCATTGTTGTTGTAAAAAAAAAGGTTCTCACCTGTGGTCTTTTCATAGTGCTTACATCCTGATTGAAGTGTTAACAATTAACCACTGAGGTGTTTGGCCAGGTGGCACATGTAATTGGCCAATTAGCTCATGTAGTGTCATTTTGAATGGCAGTGTTTTGAAATGGCAAACATGTGACTTTATGTCAGATTGTTGTGTCTTATGCAGAGAACTGTATTTAGTGAATTTAAAAAGTGCTATTTTGAAATGCAAAATGTGTGTAAAACAGAAAAGGTGTTTAGACTTTTGGAGACTTGAGAAGAAGTTTTGCTCTCTGTGTGTCAGTTTAAATAATTGTGCTGTGCATGTCATTTTAGTGTGTTAGCAATTGGAAAAAACTGTATTACAGTTTTTTACGATTGCTTAAGCACAATTTTGAAAACAGGGCCCAGTTTGTCAAAACACTACACACAATTAACACAACCCTACACCAAAGTAGCACAACACTTTAGATCATTTGCAAAATGGAACACTTTTGTCAAAACTATACACAACTTTATAAAAACAATATTTTGTTACCATACGAAACACATTTCATATGACTTTAATCTTTTTAAACCAGTTACACACTGCTGTTGCTAACCTAAAACACTTTTAGCAAGTCTAATTCTCAGTGATTAGAGTACTGTAAATGAAGTACACGGAGAAAGTGCAACTATACAATAGTTCACAAAACACTACACAAGACCAATGCTCCAGACTGAGGAAAATATCATTGATTTCTCTCCATACCCAAATCATTCAACATGGAGAATCACAACAAAACATGTCCCAGTTGTCATGCTACTACAGTAGTGTGCATAACACTGTTTGCTCAGCAAACAACAGACAAATGTAAAATACTGTATCCAGTACAGGTTACAATTACAGTAAATAACAACAACAAACATAAAAAATAATCTGAAAAAACTGACAATATTGTACAGAAAATACTACAGTAAACATACTATACATTATCTCCTCGCCTAGCTGGATCTGGCCATAGTGCTTCATCCACATCACAGGCAATGCCCTCTCTTGCAAGTGAGGGAAGAATCTTCTTGAAAGGTGAATCCATCCTTGCACACACCCTGCATCAATTAGCACCTTCTCCATGGCTTGAATGAGGCACATCCTGACATAGGGCTGGAGATTGTAAACCTTCCATGCCAAAAAAACAAACAAACAAAAAAACTCAATGGGTTTAAGGAAGGGACTGTATGGGATGTATTGGAGTGAAAATTGTGGATGCTAATGTTTTGGACCAGAGCAGATAGGTGGAAATTTACATTGTCCCCATATGACAATGTATCTCATCTGCTCTGCATCCATTTGGTCTTCTGCTGTGATGATTTTGTGCAGTCTGTCTGAAATGTGAATATGTGGGCCGTGTTGTAAGAACCTAAGTTGGCATGCAGGTGGAGGACTGCAACATATATTGTGATGTCAACACCACAGTGTCCCGGGACATTCAAAATGATGTCTCTCCCTCTCCCTCTTTCTGCAACATTGCCTTTAATTTTGTTGAAGACTCATAAACTCACATTTTGCCTTTTTATAGTACTATAGCACCTGATTGTTGAGTTTACAGTTAAGCACCTAAGTGTCTGCACACCTGACGGCTGTGTTTGATCAATTGGTTTATAGGGGTGGTATTTTGGAAAGCAGTGTCTTGAAATGGCAAAGAAGTGACATTATGTTTGATTTCTGTGTCTAATGTAGAGAAGTGTGTTTAGTGTTGTGCAAAACAATGTGTGTAGTGTTTTGCAAAAAGTGTGAGGCTGAGAATGTGCTTATAGTTGTGCAGATCTGGGCTGAGGTTTTGCTCCTTGAGTGTATAGAGTTTCAGTAATTGTGTGTTATTTTTAATTTTAGTGTGTAAGCAATCAAAAAAAACTGTAAATGACCAACAGAGGACCATGTGAGAACATTCTGTTAATGTCCCAAATGTCCTCTTTGTAACGTTCTTTTTTGACCATAAAATGAAAAAAATGGAACGTCCCCCTAAAGTCATATAAGGAACCTTAAACTGCAGCACTTTCATTACCAAAAGAGGACGTTTTCGGAATGTCCCGAAAGTTCTGTGAATTTTCATCACCTTTTGAGAACTTTTAAGGAATGTTGCGCAAGGTCTTGAGAACGTCGCCTTCTACGTGGGAGCCCAGTCTCATTAGATAAACGTACCTGTGGGAATATTTTTGCAAAACAAAAATACGTAGTGCCTTGTACGTTTCGGCCTGATCCAGATCCAGATGAGTACTGAGGATTTGGAAGCTGCTCTTGTCAATCTCAGAGCTTCAATAAGCTGTTAGCTTATAGTGTTTTAGCTGTTAAAATGTGTGTGTCAAACTGTCCAATGATGGTGGCTGTTTTATTTATGAAGAATGTGATAGGCTGGCTTGGATGAAAGGGAGCAGAAGTAGTCTAACCAGAATGTTAGAGAGGAGAGAAGAGTATCAGTTGAACTTGTATCTAGTGATGAGAGCTGATTAGAGGGAGGAAGTGTGAATGAGAGTTGTGAATTGCTCTGAAAATATTGCATCTGCCACAATGCACTTTCTTAGAAATAGCAGGAAATTTGATAAAATTTCTCAGCTGAATAATAATAAGTTCAGACTGACTAAATTATCTTTCAGAACTTTAAACTTAAAGGGAAAATACTTTTATCATTTAATCACCCTCATGTTGTTCCAAAAAAAATATACGACTATCCGGTTACACTTTATTTCAATGGTCCACTTTAGACATTTTAATAACTATAAGTAACTTTTCAACTACATGTCGACTGAGTCTCATTAGAGTATTAGTAAATTTTAGACTGTTAATAGAGTGTAAGTTAGTAGAATAAGCTGACATGTAGTTGCAAAGTTACTTTCAACATGAGGTTGAATGATGACTGAATTTTCCTTTTTTAGTGAATTATGCCTTTAAGCTCTCATACATGTGTTAAAACCACAGAGAAATAAGGCAACTGACTAAGAGTCACACCTTCATTGAATTCAGCCACAGAAAAGGGAAGTTTATGTCTTATTCAAATGTTCTGACATGGTTAATTACCTCCAGTGAAAAGAGAGAGACGACGCCCAGACGAGCAGAATCATAAGCTGTAAAGATGGAGGAACTGAAGATGGTGCTTCTGTTCTCATTTCTAATACTATCTCTGAAGATATCATGCGTTTCTTCTTGGTCTGCTGGTAAATGTCTTTTCTACAGTGATGTGGAAGAGTTTCCTGCTAAAACCTGCGGGGGAAAAACAAACACTGCTTCCTGCCATTATGTCACTGACATTAAAGAAGACCTGCGTGAACTTCCATCAAACTTACAGAACCTCTGCATTCAAATGGACCGAGACTGCCACGGTGCCTTGGCTTCTGACTCATTCGCACGTTTTGTTTCTCTGGATTACCTTGAAATTAATGGATTTTTTTCAGAGATCCCTCCGGAAGCTTTTAATGGTTTGACAAATGTAACTTCATTAAGTTTAACTAGCTCAGCTTTAGAAGGCTGTTGTGAGGTAGCTCTTGATTTCAGTCGCCTTCCCTCACTGAACACATTGCATCTTTCAAAGTATAGATTATCATTATTGGCACCAAATGTTTTTGAAATGATTCCTCACTTGCAAATATTACACTTAAATCAAGTGAGTTTGAAGGATATATCTGAGGTTCTGTGTCGACTGGCAAATGTAAAATCACTGAAGGAGTTTCATCTATATGAAAGCACATTAAATAGACTTCAGTACCCAAACTGCTCAGTTTTCAAAACTTCTGATGGTTACATATCTACTGTGTTAAACATTGAAAAGGTAATATTGGATATGGGAAAATTAGAGCATGTAGATGAGGGAGCTTTGAAAGTTTTGGGAAATCTGTTTGAATTTGCCTTTCATTCTAAAGACTTCCTCAAAGATCTTTCTTTATTTGGAGTACATAAAATCAATAATTTGTATGTCATGGTGGATGTACTTAACATTGATGACTTGTGTACAGCAGCAAAGTTATATTCGATTGAGTCTTTTGATGTTACTTTTAAGACTATTAACTTGCCACTGACCCCTACTAATATCTCAGATGGCTGTAAAGATGTTAAAAATTTTAGCCTTGATTATATTTTACCTTTTGAGACTGTAAACCTCATAGATGTATACTGGTTGTTTCAGATTTTCAGGAACCTCACATCTGTTTCCATAATTAGGTGTGTGCTTAGACCAAATGACTTCCAATCTCTTTGTGTTTCAGATCCACAGATAGTCAAACAACTTTCCGTTATGTTTCTAAAAAAAAATAAGATAGGTAAGATAATTGCATACCAATTCATGTGTTTCGCAAATCTTGAAATTCTAGATTTATCCTCAGATCACATTTCTAACATAGAAGATTTTGCTTTCATTGGACTGAACAATTTGAAAGAGCTATATCTCTGTAGCAACACGTTATCTTACATTTATCAACACACATTCAGTGGTTTATATGGACTAATGGTCCTAGATATCCAAGAAAATCCTATTATTCATATCGAATCTAATTCATTTGGACATCTTATTAACCTTATCACACTTCTGCTGGGAGATCTGAACTTCCCACCTGACATGTCACGAATCAAGCTGCATTTATCCGATATATTTGGCATAATTCCATATAATTTGAGTAATATTTTAATTAGTTCAGGCCTGAGACCAATGCAGCTTGTGATCGGGAGTAATACTACACTGGATCAGGCCCTAAACTTGCACATCAAAGGTCAATATGTGACTATTGAGGACTGCAACAGTTCACTCTTGACATCTGTAGTCACACTTCAGATAGATGCAGCATATATGAGCTGCGGAAATGAATTCATTGGGAAATATGTCCGATCGGTCGTCAGTCTGGAATTTAACTCAATGTTCTCAGGTGATATTGGAGACTTGTCTGTAATCAATCAGCTTGTTGATTTAAAGACCTTAAAACTGGCAAATATTGAATTGACTAAGCAGCCAAACTTGGCCGTAATGTTTCACAATCTGACCAAACTCCAGACGCTGATCCTGGCGAACTGCAGATTCTTCTTTCTGGATGGAAGTCTGACCAAAGATTTAAAGGCACTGAGAGGTCTAGCGCTCATTCTAAAAGACAACATCAATGTTCTTCAAAACTTGGTGGAACATCTCACTAGTTTGAAATATCTCAATCTTCAGGGCTTGAGTCTGTACTGCAATTGTGATAATGCGTGGCTGCTCTCATGTGTGAAGAACAACAGGAAGGTGCAGGTTCACATGTTCAACCCCACCATGAAAGAACTGCAGTGTTTGAGTGACAATGGAATTGACCACCTCAACTTTATTGGTTATGCTAAGGAGACCTGCTCATTTGAAATTGAATTTGTGTTCTTTGCCTCCACCTCAGCACTTTTGTGTATTTTTATTATTGTGGTACTGTCATATAAGTTTGCAGGCCAATACATCGCGCCTTTCTATCACATCACCAGTGGATGGTTCAGAGAGGCTTTGCGTGGGAACGGTAAACATCAGTACCGCTATGATGTTTTTGTGTCTTACAGCGCTAAAGATGAACACTGGGTCATGGAGGAACTTCTTCCGAACTTAGAGAGACGCGGCCCTCCATTTTTGCGTCTCTGTCTACACAGTCGGGACTTTCAGTTGGGAGAAGACATTGTGGAAAACATCACAGACAGCATCTACGCAAGTCGCCAGACTCTTTGTCTCGTCAGTCGCAACTACCTCAGTAGCAACTGGTGTTCTTTGGAGATGCAGCTGGCCACCTACAGGCTCCAGGTAGAACACAGGGACATTCTTATCCTGGTCTTCCTAGAAATGATTCCGTCTCGCTGGCTATCCTCCCATCATAGACTGGCCCGGCTGGTAAAAACTAGAACCTATCTAGACTGGCCACAGGACCCAGAGATGCATGAGGCATTCTGGGACCGGTTATGGTGTAAACTCAGCTCTAATAAAGCCAACTAGACTTTGTTTCTGTACATTGTAAAGTTGATTAAACAATTGCAAAGTGAGCAAAATTTCGTCAAAAGTTCAATCAATATGACAACTAATGGAAAAGTGTTTTTTTTTTTTTTTTTTTTTGTTAGTTTTTTACGTCAATGGCAAATGGTTGACGAAATTTAACTTTAAAAAATATTTAGCCTACATGTAATGTCTATGTTGTATTTGCTTTTTTATATGCTTAATAAACCTGGTGTAACATCAAGTTTGATTCACTGTGCAAACATGACAAAATATGGCTGTAGCAAGATCTATTTCATCTTCAAAAAATGAGCACACTTTAAACACACATAAACTGATGTTTGGAGTAACTACTGAAATATCCTTTTCTGATAAAAATCAACCTCAGACTATTTCTGAATTTGTTCAGATATAAGCTGCTCTTTGGAGATATTTTGACCCATGTGTTTGTACAAAGTAGTTTCAGTTCATGTTTTAAGACGTGTTTTCTGCAAAAGAATAAGAGTCACAAAAGAAACCTGTTCTGTACATTTTTTTCTTTGGATTTCTCAACTGTAAGCATGCACAGGTTAAACTAATCTGATCACAAATTACTACATGCACACAAACATAACTTTTGTATCCTTTTTTAAAAAAAAAAATTGATTACATAATTAAACAAATATAACCAATTACCATTTATAAATAGAACATTTATATTTATAAAAAAAAATAGTACAATTTTAGATTTATTTCCTTAGGGATTATTAAAGATCGATGCATTCAGATTATAAATAATTAACAAATTAGAAGAGGAAGAAAAAAAAACTTTATTTTCTCACTTTATTTCTCTTGATTTCCACATAACATGTAATTCAAAGGGAAAGAAGATTTGTCAAATATTATTTCTACACTGTAAAATGTAATTAGTTGAGTTTACTTAGCTTAATTAAACTGTTGGGTTTACTTAAAAAAAAAACTTAAGGAAACCGATTGCCTTAAATTTAGCAAGTAAGTTACTCATCATTTTGAATTGATAAAACTAGCTACCACACAGTACAGAGTACTTAGAAATCTTGAGTATTCACTGTAAAATGTAATTAGTTGAGTTTACTTAGAAAGCTTAATTAAATTGTTGGGTTAAGCTACCACACAGTACAGAGTACTTAGAAATCTTGAGGATTGGTAATTTTACAAATTGAGTACTTAGTTCAGTCATGTTAAAAATCTTGTTCACATTATGTAGAAACTGCCTTAAATTTCTCAAGCATTTTTTACTCAGTTGCAACAATGGACCATACATTTATTTGTATTTATTAAACTGGAGATACTGTTGAAAATAATAAAGTTTGATGTCACCATCATGGTGGAAAGTGTTTGCTTTAGTTGGGCTCTTGACCTTGACTTTTAACATTAGTGTTTTTCTGGCTGTTGTAACTCAGTGTTTGTAAGACACAGCTGTTACAGTTTTTTCCAATTGCTAACACACTAAAATGACATGCACAGCACAATTATTTAAACTGACACACAGAGAGCAAAACTTCTTCTCAAGTCTCCAAAAGTCTAAACACCTTTTCTGTTTTACACACATTTTGCATTTCAAAATAGCACTTTTTAAATTCACTAAATACAGTTCTCTGCATAAGACACAACAATCTGACATAAAGTCACATGTTTGCCATTTCAAAACACTGCCATTCAAAATGACACTACATGAGCTAATTGGCCAATTACATGTGCCACCTGGCCAAACACCTCAGTGGTTAATTGTTAACACTTCAATCAGGATGTAAGCACTATGAAAAGACCACAGGTGAGAACCTTTTTTTTTACAACAACAATGGAAGAAATTGCAGAGAGAGGAAGAGGAAGAGGAAGAGGAAGAGGGAGGTTGAGAATAAGAGGGGGAGGAAGAGTGAGAGGTAGGGGTAGAGCAGGTAGAGGAGTTCATGGCCAAAGAAGACAAACACTTTCAAATGAAATCAGAGCAACCTTAGTAGATCATGTCATCAACCATGGGTTGACAATGCGTGAGGCTGGACAGAGAGTGCAGCCAAACTTGAGCCGTTTTACTGTCGCCTCTGTCATCCGGACCTTTAGACTGGAGAACAGGTATGTAACCAAAATTTCATGTAGTACACATGTAGTATACCCCATGTCATAGTGTATCAGTTGGGTGACACCTGTTTACTTAGTGTATGACATCAGCCATTCATGAACTGTACAAGTTTCCTGTACAATGTACTCTACTGTGGGGGAAAATATTTAGGCTGCATTGTCCAAGCCCTATATATATTTTTATTTTATTTTTTCTAAAGGACTGAGAGACGACACCATGGTGGAGGAAGGGGCCAAATGTTCACCGGGGTACAGGAAGCTGCCATTGTAAACTTGGTTTTGGAAAATAATGAAATCAGATTACGAGAAATTCAAAGCCACATCATCCAAGACAACACCTTATTCAACAACATTCAACGAGTTAGTCTGTCCACATTGGCTCGCATTCTCAAGCGAAACCAAATCAGAATGAAACAACTTTATAAGGTGCCGTTTGAGAGAAACTCTCAAAGAAACAAAGAGTTCAGACGAGCATATGTGGATGTAAGTACTATATTGACTGCAGTACACTACACACAACATTGTTTCCCAGTGTACTGGATAACACCATATTGAGTGATTTTTGTTCTTTGTTTTCAGGGAGTACTGGAAATGGATGCTCATGCAATCCCACATGAGTTCATCTTTATAGATGAGGCTGGGTTCAACCTAGCAAAGACCAGAAGAAGAGGGAGAAACCTCATTGGCCACAGAGCCATTATAGATGTTCCTGGCCAACGTGGTGGGAACATCACAATGTGCGCTGCCATCTCCAATATGCATGGTGTCCTCCACCGTCATGCCAAACTTGGACCATACAACACAGCCCATATTCTCACATTTCTGGACAGACTTCACAACATTCTCATACCACCAGAGCGTATGAATGATGCAGACCATCAAAGAAACCGGTACGTTGTAGTATGGGACAACGTGAGCTTTCATCGTGCAGCCCCAGTCCAAAACTGGTTTGCTGACCACCCAACATTTCTCGTGCAATACCTCCCACCATACTCACCATTTCTGAACCCCATAGCAGAATTCTTTTCGGCATGGCGGTGGAAGGTATACGACCGGCAGCCCTTTGTGCGCATGCCTCTTGTGCAGGCCATGGAAGAGGCATGTGATGAGATTGATGTGGGTGCAATTCAGGGATGGATAAGGCACTCAAGGCGCTTCTTCCCTCGATGTCTGGCAAGGGAAGATATTGCCTGTGATGTTGACGAGGCGTTGTGGCCAGACCCGGCTGTGCGGCAAGATGCTGCCTAATTATTTTTCTTGCCTTTTTTTTTTGTTTGTTTTTTTTACTGTAATATATTTTTTTCAGAAATTTTCTTTTTCAGTTTACTTTTTTTGTAAGAATATTTTTGTTCAGTCCCATGTAAATATATCTGCTGTGCTTATGTTGTACTGACTTGTTTACTGTAGTGAAGGAAAAAAAATAAAAATGTTGCAACAGCATGTGTGTGTATCTGCAAATATTTCTGTGCATGTGAACAATCTGATACATATTTTAGTATTATGGCAAAGCATACTAAAGATGGGGGTGCTTTTCATTATGCCCAACAGTGTGTAGGTGGTTAGGCAAAAATCTGGTAATATGAATGAAGTGTGTGCCATTTCATGCAAAAGTTTGATTTTGATAATGCTCTGTGTAGTTTCGGTTGCAGTGCTTCATTTTGCAGGATATATGAGGTATTTTGCAGTTTGGGTGTGTGGTTTTGTGAATTGTGTTAAGTGTTTTGATAAAACCAGACTAGTTTGAAAAATTGTGTGTTAGCAATTGGAAAAAACTGTATGGTGAAAAAAGCCCAGAAAAATGTTGGGATTGATCTGTTGCATCATCTGATGATATCATTGAATACCCACAGATTTAATCCTGAGTTTTATACTTGATCAAAAGTGTGGTTTTTCATTAAATATAAATAAGTATTTTTTAATAATCAATGAAACTGTAGGAAGAGACAGAGCACTGTTGAAATCATATTTTTAATATGTTAGTCAAAAAACATTTTGGACTATATAGACACACAGAGACATCAAGAATCAGCGGATGCATCTCAACAACGGTGACATGCTGCAATGCATGCTGGGAGCCATGGATGAGTTTTATGATGGCTCCCAGCATGTATTTTATGTCACCATGGTTGAGATTTTTACGCTGATTATTGATGTCTCTGTGTGTCTAAAAGTAGCCCAAAATGTTTTTTGATAAATATAATATTAAAAATATATGATCTTAACCATGCTCAGTCTCTTGATCTAGTTTCAGCAATAAAATATTTAATTGTTTATAGTAACAAAGCACACTTTTGATTAAGTACAATCTGTGTACAAATCTGTGGAATTTTGATGATGACATTATAAGTACAGATCCAACAGATCAACCCCAGTATTTCGCTTTGTTTTTTTTTTTTTTTTTTTTTTTTTTCACCATAACAGCTGTGTCTTACAAACACTGAGTTATGACAGCCAGAGAAACACTAATGTTAAGAGTCAAGGGCAAGAGCCCAACTAAAGCAAACACTTTCCACCATGATGGTGACATCAAACTTTATTATTTTCAACAGTGTCTCCAGTTTAATAAATACAAATAAATGTATGGTCCATTGTTGCAACTGAGTAAAAAATGCTTGAGAAATTTAAGGCAGTTTCTACATAATGTGAACAAGATTTTTAACATGACTGAACTAAGTACTCAATTTGTAAAATTGAATTACCAATCCTCAAGATTTCTAAGTACTCTGTACTGTGTGGTAGCTTAACCCAACAGTTTAATTAAGCTTTCTAAGTAAACTCAACTAATTACATTTTACAGTGTATGTGTGTGTTAGCTGTTAAGATGTACACTTTCTTAGAAATAGCAGGAAATTTGATAAAATTTCTCAGCTGAAAAATAATAAATTCAAACTGGCTAAATGGTCTTTCAGAACTTTAAACTTAAAGGGAAAATACTTTTATCATGTAATCACCCTCATGTTGTTCTTGTTCCAAAAATATATGACTATCTGTGGTTATACTTTATTTCAATGGTCCACTTTAGAAATTTTAGTATAAGTAACTTTTCAACTACATGTATACTGACTCTAATTAGAGTATTAGTAGATTGTGTTAATAGTGTAAGGATAGATTTAGTAGAATAAGCTGAAATGTAGTTGCAAAGTTACTTTCAATATGAGGTAAATGATGACCGAATTTTCATTTTTTAGTGAACTATGCCTTTAAGCTCTCATACATGTGTTAAAACAACAGGGAAATAAGGCAACTGACTAAAGTCGCACACACACACTTTTGTAAGGCCGATTATGAATGTAAATTGATACTTATGACTGATCATGCTCAAACGCATCCAGTCGCGTTCAGTCTGCGATTACAGTTGATGTTCAAATTCCATGTGTAAATATATAAATCTGCTTCGGTCGCAGGAAACAATCGCTGTGTGTTGAGCTCAGTCATTGAATGTTTTAGTCGTTAACTTTGTGCACGGCTTAAGAGTCATACTTTCATAGAATTCAGCCACAGAAAAGGGAAGTTTATATCTTATTCAAATGTTCTGACATGTTTATTATCTCTAGTGAAAGAGAGAGACGACGCCCAGACGAGCAGAATCATAAGCTGTAAAGATCATTGAGCAATTGAAGATGGTGCTTCCCCAGATAGCAAGCAATTATCGAAATAATCTTGAATCAATGTTAATTTGTCAATGTTAACCTCATTGAATCAATATCACTTTTGCACCCTCAATTAATGTTGAAAAAATGTTGAAATTTCAACAAAAAAATCAGTGGTAATGGTATTGAATCAATGTCTGCACTTTCAGAAAATGAAACACAACTACAACTGACTAAAAGCCACACAGCCTGAAATCAACTGAAGATAAAAGAAGACAATACATCTCTCAAGATAGTTCTTCTTGAGAATTAACAGAGATTTAGATGTTGATGTTTTATTGAAAATGTTTGGTCACCATTTTGGTGGTCAGTGGTTCCTTTAGTTGGGCAGTTTGACTCTGGGCTTTTTGTGTGTGTACCACACAGCAGGGAACTCCTCGGCGGAGCCGCATTCAAATCGCCAAATCCGCGTGACTGTCACATTCGCTTTGACGCCACCCAGAGGATCTGGGTAGGGTTGCACTTCATAAGTTTTTTCTTAAATTGGAACGTAAAGTCCACACTAGTGGCTTAGTAACTACTAGCTAGTTTGTAACTAACTCTGTACTTTATTCGGTTGCACCATTTGTTCTTAAGGCAGAACGTAGCTAGTAGCTCGTAAGATCTCGGTAAAGTAATGCGTAGTCGCATAATATGACGTTTACCTTCAGTTATCCTTCAAATACAGGAGCAGAAGTTGTTGAAATTCCGTGAATTTCAGTTTATCCTTCATTCTGACTTATTTTGCCTCACGTAGCTAACAGTAAAAATAAGTTCCCATTAAATATAATAGCCTACTACTTAATCATAAATGTTTTTATATGTAAATAACATTCAGAAACTGTATTTGAAACGAAATTAATAAGGATCAATAAATAAATACTGAAACAACAAGAAAAACATAAGAAATTACATTTATCGATTATGACTGATTTTATTTGACATGCACAACAAGGAGTGATAGGACCGATGCACACAGCGGTGCGCTGTTTAACGGGTTCGTGTTGAAGTGTCTAACAAAGTAATCTTTTCACATGATGTTCTCTCTCTTAAAATTTAAGAGAGTGTAAATGTCAGCAGCATCATATATGTGTAAAGAATGAAGTCTGTCAGGTAAAACAAGAGCTTATTGATGCAGTTCAGTCAGTCTGCTATTTTATTCCAACCGTTACTCCTGATAGGGGGCTTCCGTAAATATTTAGTGTATACGTAGAGTTACGCTTCAAATAAGTTTAATGGTGCAACACAAAAATATTTAGTAGTGCGTAAGTTGTAACTTAGTGCCCATTTACGTCAAAACTAGTCTACGTTGTAACTTGCGCACAGCTGGTGCAACTGGCCCCTGGCAGGTCCGCATCCAGGCGACACCATAAATTCTACTGAATCAGCGGGTTTTGAGCGGACCCATGTCGGATCCGCGGACGCGCCTTTACTGTAACGGTTGTATCAATTTGCGGGTCCCAAACAGACCCGCCGCGTAAGGTAAGGTTTTAATCGCGGATGCGGAGCGGATGCAGCGCGGAGCCAAGGCGGGGTCCGCGATCCGCCTTCGTTACAGATCCGTCACTGCGCGCAAGTGGACTCCGATACGGGTCCGTTCGCGGCAGAGGTGTATAGTCCAGGGGTCAGAAAGTAAAAGTCCGGCTATATATATTTTTTTCACCCGCTGAAGCGCTGTTAAAGTTAATGAGATAAATAAGTGATTAATTGAGTGACGATTGAGCATTATGGAAGACACCTGATGATAACAAGCAGAATCGGCAAAGGAGAAAATCATAATTTTTAAGCCACCATCACAGAGGTCATGGTTTGCTTTAGTTGGGCTCTTGACACTTCACTTTTTAACATTGGATTTTGTTTGGGCTGCTGTAACTGAGTTGTAACAGCCAGACAAGCAAAGAGAAAAGATGATCAGGTGGTGCTGGTAATGTTTTCACATAATCATTATTTGATCTGAACTCATTTAGAGCCCAATCTCTGAGTTAGATTTACATTATTGATTACAGCAGCACTGTGATTATACAGAAGATCAGTTTTATCAATAAAATATGAAGGATTCCTTAAAAGTTGTTTTGGTTTTTTTAGGCACACACAGACATCAAGTATCAGCGTATGAATCTCGACGATGACAAGCAACATATTCTGATAAACTGATCAACTCTGAACACTAGAAAACAAGCTACTAAAAAGTCACAGAAAAACAGCAAAATTTAAATAGTGAGAATAAAGAAATTACTAATACAATTCAGCTCATAATTTTTCATGCAGCAATGCAGGATGGGAGCCGTGGATGAGTTTTGATTGGTGGCACCCAGAATGCACTGCAACATGCTTTATTATTCTCACCATTGTTGAGATTCACAGACTGATTCTTGATGTCTGTGTCTAAATGAAAGTGTTTTTTTTTTTCTTTTTCTAAGAACAACTTTTGATGATTTAATTATTTTGAAAAAAAATAATTCTGCTCTAGAATCACAGTGCTGCTGTAATCAATAATGTAAATCTAACTCAGAGATTGAGCTCTAAATGAGTTCAGTGATTCAGATCAAATAATGATAATGTGAAAACATAACCAACACCACCTGATCTTTTAACTTTGCTTGTCTGGTTGGTTTTAATGCAGTTAAAACTGCCCAAATAAATTTTAATATTAAAAAGTCAAGGGTCAAGAGCTCAACTAAAGCAAACCATGACCTCTGTGATGGTGTCTTAAAAATTGTGATTTTCTCCTTTGGTGATTCTGGTTGTTATCATCAGGTGTCTTCAATAACGCTCAATCATCACTCAATTAATTACTTAATTATCTCATTAACTTTAACTTTAACACTGCTTCAGTGGGTGGGGAAAAAATATGGCAGGACTTTTATTCATTTGCTTTTTTATATGCTTAATAAACCTGGTGTAACATCAAGTTTGATTCACTGTGCAAACATGACAAAATATGGCTGTAGCAAAAGTTAACTATTTCATCTTCAAAAAATGAGCACACTTTAAACAAACATAAACTGATGTTTGGAGTAACTACTGAAATATCCTTTTCTGATAAAAATCAACATCAGACTATTTCTGAATATGTTCAGATATGAGCTGCTCTTAGGAGATATTTTGACCCATGTGTTTGTATAAATTAGTTTCAGTTCATGTTTTAAGATGTGTTTTCTAGAACACTTTCCTCAGTGGGGTGGGCTCTTTGTATTTCTCAACTGTAAGCATGTACATGTTACAGTTTTTTTAAATTGCTAACATACTTTTGTCCAATCTTTAGTCACATTTTCATAACTCTAAACACATTTAGCAAAATTCATGTTTTCACACAAAATGCAGTCAATTAACACATTTCTAAAATGCTTACATTTTCTTTTCATTTACAGTTTTTAACAGACGCTAGGACACATTTCTCAGTACTTAGGTCACTTTTGCAAAACTCTTCACAAAGTTCTCCTAACCAACTTTCAGCTTGGCAAAGCAGTTCATTCCACATTCAAAATGCACTACAACTACCAAAACACTTTATCCAGGTCTCAAATAAACTCATTCTTCCAGAACACTAGCAAAGGTTGACAGCCGACAAACACACTCTGTCACCTACAAAACAATGACCTAAAAAACACTAACAACATGTAGCATTATACAACGTGTAAAACAAGGACACATTTCTGTTTATAATTCACTGCAATATATGTTACTGGAATAAATCAGATATGATGCAGAATTTGTCGACATTTTATGTCGTTTATTTATTTTTTTGCACTGAGTAATTTCAAAATACAAGAATTTACCATCCACTGATACAGATACAATTTAATTGTTTTTATAGCATTTAATTTTAAGATTTAAAATATATTTCATTACAGTTTTTTTCGATTGCTAAATGACAGTGGGCACAACTGGAGTCACATGTGCAAAACTCTAACTACAGTCTGCACTGCAGCAGTTCATGTGGACCAAACTCTAGTTCGTTTTTCATTGCTTGAACACAGTTTTCAAAACTCTACACACTTATCCCATGACTTTAACCACAACCTGCACAACACTGTGGATTTACAGCACTTTGTTCAAATGCTAACACACTGCTATCAAAACTGTGAACAACACATTCAAAACAGAATAGATTTCAGACTTGTGCCTTTCAAACATTGCAATTTCAGCTGAAAGGCTAAGCAGGTGTCTTGTTTTAGACTTGTTAGTGAACACACACACACTTTTAGAAATATGTGTAAATATTTTATAATATTGATTAAGCACACAAATAGGGCGAATATATATATGTAACTCATTACTGTAATTCCGTAAATTACTACAGACTATTGAAGCAAACTGCTAATTTTCATTTACCTTAAAGAATTATGTTCTAAAAATTTAAATAAATCATGTGAAAGAATGTCACTCTTTTCTTTGAAGAAAATATTACTTTGTATGAAGTCACTGAAATTGTTCAAACTGTAAAGATGAAAATATTTTCTGTGTTGGTGTTTGATGCTAGTGTTTTTACTCTCAGTGTGTTCTGAGTGACAGTGTGTGTTATCTCACTGAGGGTTGTGCATAGTGTTTGGCTGCACTGAACCTGTTTGGAGTCATGTGTTAACTGTTTAGCTCAGGTGACTGTTGGTAGTGCAGACTGTAGTTAGAGTTTTGCACATGTAGCTCCAGTTGTGCTCACTATCGTTTAGCAATCGGAAAAAACTGTAAAATATTATTGTAGAAATGTAGCAAATTGCTGTCTTATTCAGTTTTGTATTATGTTATTGTTTTGAACATAAGTTTAACAGTTTTGAAAACAGTATGTAAGCATATGCAAACTGGCCTGTACATACAAAGAGTTTTGGCAGTTGTTGTGTCTGAGTGAGAAAAGAATTCATGAAATTTGAGAGATGTAGTCATTGAATGCATTTTGTGCCAAAACAATGATAATTGATCCTCAGTTTAGCCCACATAGACTTCTGTTGTGCTCACTGTGTGAAGAGTTTTGCAAAAGTGACCTAAGTATTGAGAAATGTGTCCTAGCGTCTGTAAAAAGCTGTAAGCTTACTCCATACCAAAATCATGAATCTTTCCCATTTTATTTGCAAATGCTTAAACACAGCAAGTCAGAAATGAAGAATAAATGTTCCAATCATTAAATATAGTATAAAACTTCTACTTTTGCAACAACAGCAGCTCAACAGTATTGAAAAAAATACATAAAACAAATACTAAAACAATTGATAAGCATTTTTAATTAGCAAATCACTGAAATATTGAGAAATAGCAGATTCCAATCTCAGTTTGAAGCATAGTCAGGTGTTCAATTTCTTTCCATGACATGAACACACAGTAAAATAGGACTCTTTGAATCAGATTTGTTCAATGTGTATGAAGAACAACACAGAGGAGCAGAGAGAAAATAATATCTGGTTGAGGGAGAGGAATAGATGAAGAAGAAGAGGAGAAGTTGGATCATGACAAGGGAGAGGGAGAAGAAGAGGTAGAGGAGAGGAGGAAGAATGTGTGCTGGACTGTGCATCTCTGTTTTTTTCACCTATGAAAGCTTATTTCTGCCATGAATAGAAAATAAAAGAGGTAATTATGTCTTTTTATCTCACAATTCTGACTTTTTTCTCTCAATTCCTATAGTTTATCTATCACAATTCTGAGGGGAAAATGTCAGAATTGTGAGATGTAAACTCACAATTGCAAAATAAAAAAAAAAATAAAATAAAAAATAGAATCGTGAGATAAAAAGTCACAATTACCTTTTATACTTTTTTTTTTCTGTGATGGAAAAAAAGCTTCAACAGTAACCAAAGGCCATGTATGTTGGATTTGCAATTCTGTTACTTTCTTCTTCTTTTTTCTACTGCACATTCTATAAAGTAACAACTCATTCACTAACAGTTTCTTCAATTGCTAATAAGCATTTACCAATTCTTAAAGTACTTTTTCTAAACTCTTAACACAGCAATACACATACATCACACAATTAGCCAAATAGTTAGTTTTCTGCCCAAAACCTTATTTTGTTAAATAAACACAAACTCTACATTTCAAAATGCTAAAAACCTTTTTCAACACATACTAACTCTATCAAAACACAGCAAACCTGATTCAAAATCGAGTCGTTCTGTCAAACACTAGCACTAGTTTTCTATCCAACATGAACAATCAAAGCACTAACAGTCAAAATAACAGCTGATGACAGTATGAAAACTGCATTACTTGTCATGTTTTGGTTCTTCCTGCAGAAAATATGAAATCCATTGTTTTTTGTAATTCATTTTCCTTTTACTGCAGTAATATTAGAATGTTTACATGAAAGCCATTCTACATTTTTGAATGTGAATAAGTCATTACTTTATAGAATGTACAGTAGAAAAAAGAAGAAGAAGAAAGTAACAGAATTGCTCAGGGCAGCGATTGGTCAAATGTGTCCCCTATGCAGAACTTCAGTTGCCCCCTCGGTTGAAATTTCTTTCTGGGGTTGGGTGTGTAGTGTTGATGATGTTCCCATAGAGGGTGGGATGGTGTCCTCTTGGTAGCTAGTGCAGACCACATATTCTGCGTATATGGAACAGTGGTAGAGGAATCGTTGTAGTATAAAGCTTTTACTGAAATGAAAACATGAAACTGCTGCCATTGATCAACAACAAATCCAACAAACATGGTCTTTGGTTACTGTTGAAGCTTTTTTTCCACCACAGAATAAAAAAGTATCAAAGGTAATAGTGACTTTTTATCTCACAATTATAATTTATTTATTTATTTATTTATTTTTATTTTGCAATTGTGAGTTTACATCGCATAATTCTGACTTTTTTCCTCAGAATTGTGAGATATAAACTAGGAATTGAGAGAAAAAAAGTCAGAACATAATTCCCTTTGTTATTTTCTATTCACGGCAGAAATACGTTTTCATAGGTTCCACGTGTAAGTAAAAAAAAAAAAAAAAACAATCTCAATATTTCAGTTATCAGTTAAAAATGCTTATCAATTGTTTCAGTATTTGTTTCATGTACTGCTGTTGTTGCAAAAGGCAGTAATGCAGTTTTCATAATGCCATCAACTGTTAGTATTTTGACAATCATTGTGCTTTGATTGCCTATATGTTCATGTTGGATAGAAAACTTGTGTTAGTGTTTGACAGAACAGCTAAATTTTGAATCAGGTTTGCTGTGTTTTGATAGAGTTAGTTAAAATGTTTTTAGCGTTTTGAAATGTAGTGTTTGTGTTTATTTAACAAAATATGGTTTTGGGCAGAAAATTAACTATTTGGCTATATGTGATGTAGGTGTGTTGCTGTGTTAAGAGAAAAGTACTTTAAGTATTGGTAAATGCTTATTAGCAACTGAAAAAAACTGTAAATTGCTCTGAAATTATTGCATTTGCCACAATGCACTTTCTTAGAAATATAGCAGGAAATTTGATAAAAATTTCTCAGCTGAATAATTATAAGTTCAGATTGGCCAAATGATCTTTCAGAACTTTAAACTTAAAGGGAAAAAACTTTTATCATTTTATCACCCTCATGTTGTTCTTGTTCCAAAAATATATGACTATCTGGTTATACTTTATTTCAATGGTCCACTTTAGACATTCTACTAAGTATAAGTAACTTTTCAACTGCGTGTCGACTAACTCTCATTAGAGTATTAATAGATTGTAGACTGGGTAAAAAATAGAGTTAGTAGAATAAGCTGACATGTAGTTGCAAAGTTACTTTCAACATGAGGTTATGATGACTGAATTTTCATTTTTTTTTAGTGAACTATGCCTTTAAGCTCTCATACATGTGTTAAAACCACAGAGAAATAAGGCAACTGACTAAGAGTCACACCTTCATTGAATTCAGCCACAGAAAAGGGAAGTTTATATCTTATTCAAATGTTCTGACATGGTTAATTACCTCCAGTGAAAAGAGAGAGACAACGCCTAGACTAGCAGAATCATAAGCTGTAAAGATCATTGAGGAATTGAAGATGGTGCTTCTGTTCCTATTTCTAATACTATCTCTGAAGATATCATGCGTTTCTTCTTGGTCTGCTGGTAAATGTCTTTTCTACAGTGATGTGGAAGAGTTTCCTGCTAAAACCTGTGGTGGAAAAACAAACACTGCCTCCTGCGATCATGTCACTGACATTAAAGAAGACCTGCGTGAACTTCCATCAAACTTACAGAACCTCTGCATTCAAATGGACCGAGACTGCCACGGTGCCTTGGCTTCAGACTCATTCACACATTTTGTTTCTCTGGATTACCTTGAAATTACTGGATGTTTTTCAGAGATCCCTCCGGAAGCTTTTAATGGTTTGACAAATGTAACGTCATTAAGATTAACTTACTTTGCTTTAAAAGGCTGTTGTGAGGTAGCTCTTGATTTCAGTCGCCTTCCCTCACTGAACACATTGCATCTTTCAAAGTATAGATTATCATTATTGGCACCAAATGTTTTTGAAATGATTCCTCACTTGCAAAATTTATACTTGTTCGAAGTGTGTTTGAAGGATATATCTGAGGTTCTGTGTCGACTGGCAAATGTAAAATCACTGAAGGGGTTTTATCTAACTGAACAGACATTACATAGACTTCAGTACCCAAACTGCTCAGTTTTCAACACTTCTCATGGTTACATATCTACTGTGTTAAATATTGAAGAGGTAGAATTGTATCTGGGAATATTAGAGCATGTAGATGAGGGAGCTTTGGAAGTTTTGGGAAATCTGTTTGAATTCATGTTTCATTCTAAAGACTTCCTCAAAGATCTTTCTTTATTTGGAGTACATAAAATCAATACTTTGATTGTCACGGTGGATGTACTTAACATTGATGACTTGTGTACAGCAGCAAAGTTATATTCGATTGAGTCTTTTCAAGTTGATTATGAGACTATTAACTTGCCACTGACTTTTACTAATATCTCAGATGGCTGTGAAGATGTTAAGACTATTAGTCTTAAAAAAATATTACCTGTGAACCTCTTAGATATGTATTTGTTCTTTCAGATTTTCAGGAACCTTACTTTGGTTAACATAGCTAAGCATGAGCTCACACCAAATGACTTCCAATCTCTTTGTGCTTCAGATCCACAGATAGTCAAACAGCTTTCCTTTATGTTTCTAAGCTCAAATAAGATAGATGAGATAGTTTCATACCAATTTATGTGTTTTGCAGAGCTTGAAATTCTAGATTTATCCTTAAATAACATTTCTAACATAGAAGATTTTGCTTTCTTTGGATTGAACAATTTGAAAGAGCTATATCTCTGTAGCAACACGTTATCTTACATTTATCAACACACATTCAGTGGTTTATATGGACTAATGGTCCTAGATCTCAAAGAAAATACTATTATTCATATTGAATCTAATTCATTTGGACATCTTATTAACCTTAGCACACTTCTGCTGGGAGATCTGAACTTCCCACCTGACATGTCACCAATCAAGCTGCATTTATTTGATATATTTGGCATAATTCCATATAATTTGAGTAATATTTTAATTAGTTCAGGCCTGAGACCAATGCAGCTTGTGATTGGGAGTAATACTACACTGGATCAGGCCCTAAACTTGCACATCAAAGGTCAATATGTGACTATTGAGGACTGCAACAGTTCACTCTTGACATCTGTAGTCACACTTCAGATAGATGCAGCATATGTGAGCTGTGGAAATGAATTCATTGGGAAATATGTCCCATCGGTCGTCAGTCTGGAATTTAACTCAATGTTCTCAGGTGATATTGGAGACTTGTCTGTAATCAATCAGCTTGTTCACTTAAAAACCTTAAAACTGGCAAATATTGAATTGACTAAGCAGCCAAACATTGCTGTAATGTTTCACAATCTGACCAAACTCCAGACGCTGATCTTGGCGAACTGCAGATTCTTCTTTCTGGATGGAAGTCTGACCAAAGATTTAAAGGCACTGAGAGGTCTAGTGCTCGTTCTAAAAGACAACGTCAATGTTCTTCAAAACTTGGTAGAACATCTCATTAGTTTGAAATATCTCTGTCTTCAGGGCTTGAGTCTGTACTGCAGTTGTGATAATGCGTGGCTGCTCTCATGGGTGAAGAACAACAGGAAGGTGCAGGTTCACATGTTCAACCCCACCATGAAAGAACTGCAGTGCTTGAGTGACAATGGAATTGACCACCTTAACTTTATTGGTTATGCTAAGGAGACCTGCTCATTTGAAATCGAATTTGTGTTATTTGCCTCCACCTCTGCACTTTTGTGTATTTTTATTATTGTGGTACTGTCATATAAGTTTGCAGGCCAATACATTGTACCTTTCTATCACATCGCCAGTGGATGGTTCAGAGAGGCTTTGCGTGGGAACGGTAAACATCAGTACCGCTATGATGTTTTCATGTCTTACAGCGCTAAAGATGAACACTGGGTCATGGAGGAACTTCTTCCGAACTTAGAGAGGCGCGGCCCTCCATTTTTGCGTCTCTGTCTACACAGTCGGGACTTTCAGTTGGGAGAAGACATTGTGGAAAACATCACAGACAGCATCTACGCAAGTCGCCAGACTCTTTGTCTCGTCAGTCGCAACTACCTCAGTAGCAACTGGTGTTCTTTGGAGATGCAGCTGGCCACCTACAGGCTCCAGGTAGAACACAGGGACATTCTTATCCTGGTCTTCCTAGAAATGATTCCATCTCGCTTGCTATCCTCCCATCATAGACTCGCCCGGCTGGTAAAAACTAGAACCTATCTAGACTGGCCACAGGACCCAGAGATGCATGAGGCATTCTGGGACAGGTTATGGTGTAAACTCAGCTCTAATAAAGCCAACTAGACTTTGTTTCTGTACATTGTAAAGTTGATTAAACAACTGCAAAGTGAGCAAATTTCCACCAACTAATGGAAAATTGTTTCTTTTCTTTTTTTTTTTTTTTTTTTTTTTTACCTGAAATGGCAAATGGATGAGAAAAGTTAACTTTAAATATATTTAGCCTACATGTAATGCCCATGTTGTATTTGCTTTTGTATATGCTTAATAAACCTGGTGTAACATCAAATATGATTCACTGTGCAAACATGACAAAATATGGCTGTAGCAAGAGTTAACTATTTCATCTCTAAAAAATTAGCACACTTTAAACATACATAAACTGATGTTTGGAGTAACTACTGAAATATCCTTTTCTGATAAAAACGTCTCAGGTTACAGATGTAACCCTGGTTCCCTGAGTAGGGAACGAGACGCTGCGTGGTAACGCATTAGGAACCTTCTGCGTGATGTCGTCACTGAAGCACTCATGTATCTAACCAATCGCGTAGCGAGACGTCAGAGACGGGTGACGTCACGGACCAGGAAACTATAAAGCATACCCGGATGCAGAGCACGCTAGCTTCTGGATAAGTCTGAGACAAATGCTCGCAAGTATGCAGGGGGTCACAAATGTCACCGATGGAGACACCTGACATCAAGGCTTTTGATGCCGCCATACCCCGCGTAGAATGGGCATGGACATTCAGAGGAGAAGGCTGTCCGGCCACATCATATGCAAGTGTGATGGCCTCGACCACCCACTTGCTCATCCTCTGCTTAGATGCAGGGCCCCCTTTCTTAGGGGACCCATAACAGACAAAAAGCTGATCAGTCTTACGCCACAGGGCAGCTCTGTGGACGTAAGTATCCAAGGCCCTTACAGGGCAGAGCAGATTTAGTTTTTCCTGATCCGAAGATTTAAAAGGAGGAGGGCAGAAAGCCTGGAGCACAATGGGACCTGGAACGTGGGTAGGGACCTTAGGGACATAGCCCGGTCTAGGATGCAGGAATGCTTTCACCATTCCTGGAGCAAATTCAAGGTATGAGGGAGCAACTGACAGTGCTTGTAAATCTCCTATCCTTTTCAAAGAAGTGATAGCAAGTAGAAAAATAGTCTTTAGAGTGAGGAACCTCTCAGGAACCTCCTCTATTGGTTCAAAGGGCGCCTCGGCCAACCCTTGTAAAACCACGGCCAGGTCCCAGGCCGGAACCCTTGTGCGCACTGGATTCACCCCGTTGAATTTGGGTGGGCGAGACCCGGACTGTATTCTGTAACCCTTTTCTATCATGAGCAGCACCCAATTTGATATATTTGGAAGTAGTTTCCACTCTGCCAAAAAATCTACTAAGGGAACCAGTCTCTCGAGACTGGTCTCTGGTGTTTTTTGAGCACTTGGCTCGGTGATCTGACACGGCGCGCCGGCAGACAACCGAATCAAGTGGCCGGCCCTCCTCGAAGGACCGGCGGGGACCGCCGTGCCCTGACGCACACTGGGTGGCAGGGTTGACGGACTGTCCCCCTGAGGGTGCCGAAGGGGAGTGGGGATTAGATGTATTTTTTCCCGGCTTCCTCCGGAGGGGACCACCCTCATTGGGTCCTGACCCACAGATGTCAGGACCGCTTTGAAGCCTTCCTGGCGATGATAACGGCCCGCAGGTCCGTTTTGCCCTTGGAAGGCTTCTTGTGAGCGGACCGACCCGGTCCCCAAGCTGTTTGTGGGGGAGCTCGAGTGGCCACGCTCACTTTCTGTTGCGCTCTGTGGTGCGCTGAGGAGCTCGTGGACGGCCGAGGCTGCTCCCGCTCAGCAGCCTCGGGGGGAATAGAGCGGCGGGGGATGAACGTCTGGAACGCCGCTGATTGTTTTTTCGCCTCCTGGAACCTCTCGACGACTGTATTTACAGCGTCGCCGAAGAGGCCCGCAGGGGACAGCGGCGCGTCCATAAGGGCAGCTTTGTCTCGCTCCCTTATGTCCGAGAGGTTCAGCCACAAATGTCTCTCCGTAGCCACCAAGGCTGCCATAGACCGGCCGATTTCTTTGGCCGTCTCTTTGGTGGCACGGAGAGCGAGATCAGTTGCCATCCTGATCTCTTGAATACAATCATAAGTGGCCTCCCCGCTCTCATCAATCTCCCCCAGCAGGTCTGCTTGATATGCTTGAAGCAGCGACATGGTGTGTAGACATGCCGCCGCCTGACCTTCTGCCGTGTATGCTTTGCCCACCAAGCTTGATGTTGTTCTTAAGGGCTTGGTGGGCAACGTCGGGGCTTTTAGTGACGATGCCGACTCGGGCGAGAGATAGCCCGCAAGCGTCTCTTCAACCCGGGGCATCGCCGCATAACCGTGCCGTTTCAACCCCACTATATTGCTATATACAGATGTTTGGGGGCTGAATACGCGGTGCTGCACGGGCCTTTTCCACGACCTCGACACCTTGGTGTGGAGGTCCGTGAAAAACGGCAAACCCCGACGCTGGGGTAGCGACCGAGCGGGCAGAAAGCGCTCATCTAGCTTACTTTTTGGTTTCGGTTCTGCCCGCTCTGCTGGCCAATCAATCTTTAACTTGGCCACAGCCCTGGTCACTACCTCCAGGAGCTCCTCATATGCTGGGGAAGAGGATGGCGGGTCCTCTTCCCCAGTCTCGACGCTCACCACATCAACCTTCTCGGAGGAAGAGAGGTGAAGCGCCGATGCCTCTCTCCGGGGGGAAGAAACCGCAACGCGTGCTTCCGCCGCCTGAGAAGAGACACTGGGGCTGGCGGGTAAAGGGCGAGATAAGGCTGGGCCCGTCTCAACCCCCTCCGCCAGCTCCATCTGCAAACCCCACGACAGCAGCCGGCGCTGCGCCTCAGCAGCAGCAGGACCCGACCCGCGGGGAACGCTCGCCGAGGCACCCTCCTCGAAGAGTGCTCGGCGAGATCTCAACACTCTGAGGGTTAGTCTCTCGCAATGCACACAGACAGCTCCCTCGAGAGCTGCCTGGGCATGCTCAACCCCCAGACAAAAAACGCACATATCGTGTGTGTCCCCGTCAGGAATGTATCTGGGGCAGGGATGCACACACTTCCTGAAACGTTTTTCCTCCGCCATTATAATTGTCTTATTTTATATATATATATATATATATATGTGTGTGTGTGTGTTTGTGCAACTCTTGTCCTCAGACGAAGAGATATTGTAAATGATACGGGACAAACAACACCAAATAAGACAGACAAGATAACATAGAGCGCTTTGTTGAAGACACAGAAGCTAGCGTGCTCTGCATCCGGGTATGCTTTATAGTTTCCTGGTCCGTGACGTCACCCGTCTCTGACGTCTCGCTACGCGATTGGTTAGATACATGAGTGCTTCAGTGACGACATCACGCAGAAGGTTCCCAATGCGTTACCACGCAGCGTCGACAGTTCCCACAAAAGGGAATCAAATTTCTGAATATGTTCAGATATGAGCTGCTCTTAGGAGGTATTTTGACCCGCATGCGTTTGTACAAATTAGTTTAAGTTCATGTTTTAAGACATGTTTTTCTAGAACACTTTCCTCAGTGGGGTGGGCTTAAAAGAAACTTGCTCTGTACAATTTTTCTTTGTATTTCTCAACTGTAAGCATGCACAGGTTAAACTAAGCTGATCACAAATTACTACATGCACACAAACACAACTTTTGAATTCTATTTATTTATTTAAATTTTTGAGTACATGATTAAACAAATACGACCAATTACCATTTATATATAGAAAATTTATATTTAGAAAAAAATATTACCATTTTAGATTTATTTTGTTAGGGATTATTAAAGCTCAATGCATCCAGTTTATAAACAATTAACCAATTAGAAAAAAAAAAAAAAAAACTTTATTACAGGTTTATTTTCTCACTTTGTTTCTCTTGATTTCCACATAACATGTAATTCAAAGGGAAAGAAGATTTGTCAAATATTATTTCTATAGAAAATTTAAATTGAGCAGAAACAAATGATGACATAAAATCACTGAAACTTTGGAACTTTTTTTCCACCACAGAATTAAAAAATTTTTCAATTGCTAACATACTTTTGTCCAATCTTTAGTCACATTTTCAAAACACATTTAGCAGAA
The DNA here is from genome assembly GCF_024489055.1 of Chanodichthys erythropterus. Classification (NCBI taxonomy): domain Eukaryota; kingdom Metazoa; phylum Chordata; class Actinopteri; order Cypriniformes; family Xenocyprididae; genus Chanodichthys; species Chanodichthys erythropterus. The sequence goes on from NC_090234.1 coordinate 28,309,476, forward strand.
CATCCGTCTGTTGTGACAATACCATTAACACAATTCATGTGGTTTTCACACAAAATGCAGTCAATTACAATTTTTTACAGATGCTAGGACACATTTCTCAATACTTAGGTCACTTTTGCAAAACTCTTCACACAGTGCGCACAACAGAAGTCTATATGGGCTAAACTGAGGATCAATTATCATTGCTTTGGCACAAAATGCATTCAATGACTATGTTCCAGGTCACAGAAGTATTTAACTTTATTGTCAAGCAACAAAGTGAGATGCCAGCTCTGCATTTGAGGCTCCCTTAGCCGGGGCACAGTTTTATACAATTTTCTTAGTCAGGGTGGCCGACTGCCAACTACTGTACATCTTTTACCCTAATCTCCCATGACCTTCTGCCAATTGATGGTCAACTCTTTTCCCATTGGCCAAATGAAGCATTGTATCAAAACAGTCAATACTCCCAGGAGCCAAGAAGCCTTCACGTGACACCCTTTAATAATGGTCTTGTTCATTTCACAGCCACCTGTTGTCTGGTGGAAAATTACCAACAAATTATGCTCAGTGGCCAAGTAAACTTGTCTGACCCTTACAGTTTCAAGAGGCCTCACAACACTTCTAGCTTTTTATAGTAAGCAAACTAATTCTACAATTGTTTTCTAAAGGATGGATAAAATACTCCATCACTACATCTCTCAAATTTCATTAATTATTTTCTCACTCAGACACAACAACTGCCAAAACTCTTTGTAGGTACAGGCCAATTTGCACATGCTTACATACTGTTTTCAAAACTGTTCAACTTATGTTCAAAACAATAACATAATACAAAACTGAATAAGACAGAAGTATGCTGAATTTCTACAGTAATATTGTAATGAAATATATGCTGAATCTAAAAAATGAAATACTATCAAATCAATTAGATGAAACTGAACACCTACACAAGCATTTGTTTTTCAATTTCATTATCATCCATTCAAAGAGGAAAACTTCAGAATAATTTTGTACTGTTATGTAAACATGGTTCATGTGACAAACTGCAGTGAATTATAAACAATAGACAGTGTTATTCTTGTTTTGTTAAGAAATTTTACAAAAAAAAACATTGTATAATGATACCTAATGTCAGTGTTTATCCCTTTGACGCGTACGATCACACCGGTGTGATCAGTCTTGGCTGGCCCCAGAAGCGTACGATCACACCGGTGTGATCAGTCTTGGCTGGCCCCAGAAGCGTACGATCACACCGGTGTGATTAGAACGTTCAGTGCATTACGTGATCAACTGCCAAATTCAAATGTGCGTGCGCGCTTTAACTGGCGCTAGACACACGCAGCGCTTTTCATATATCACATATATGCAGTGTTTTCAACCAAATAATGTTCATTTCAGGTTTCAGACATTTAAATACACATGAGTACTAACAAAACAATATATTTAGAGTTTGTAAAATACACAATGATGTCCATAGAAGCGGAAATAACAACCCTTTGCATTATAACTTGACAACACGTTTAATTCATATCAGATACACATTGTGAAAGTAACTTAAAAAACTTACTCTATTCTTCCCCAGTTCACCGGCACACTTACTTTCATGTATTTCGGGAGAAGTGGATAAATTCACGGGTTGTAAATCCAGATCCGATTCTCTGCGCGGTGCAAACTAACATGGCGGCGCCCATCGCTCATATGGCTCAACTATCGCGATCGTTATAAAGGTGTTTAAACAGCAAAACACATCCACTTGCACATATTTGGCAATCGGAATATTAGATATTTCATGCTATAATTAACAAATTTGTGAATATTTTGAATAAAAAAGGAAAAATTAAATGAAAGCAGATCATCATTCATACAGTGCTGCGGTGTGCCACGTAACAAGCAATGACGCGTCACCATGGAAACCATAAAGTGACACGTTCCAAATAACGGTCGCCTTAAAAAACTCACGCTGGGGGGTCAGCCAGAATATTTGAAACTTACGTGCGAAAGGGTTAAAGGTCAGTGTTTTATGACTGACAAAGTGTGTTTGCTGGGTGAAAACCTTTGCTAGTGTTCTGGAAGAATGAGTTGATTTGAGACATGAATGAAGTGTTTCGGTAGATTTAGTGCATTTTGAATGTGAAATTACAGTTTTGTTTTCAATTACTAACATACTTTTGTCCATTCTGTCACATTTTCAAAACTATAAACACATTTAGTTGTGGCCATACCATTGATACAATTCATGTCGTTTTCACACAAAATGCAGTCAACTAACACATTTCTTAAATGCTTAAATTTTCTTTTCATGTAAGCTTACCCCATACCAAAATCATGAATCTTTCTCATCTTATTTGCAAATGCTTAAACACAGCAAGTCAGAAATGAAGACCCAATGTTCCAATCATTAAATATAGGATAAAACCTATACTTTTGCAACAACAGCAGCTCAAAAGTATTGACAAAATATATAAAACAAATACTGAAACTATTGATAAGCATTTTTAATTAGCAGATCACTGAAACATTGAGAAATAGCAGATTCCAATATCAGTAAAATAGGACTCTTTGAATCGGATTTGTTCAGTGTGGATTAGTTTTTTTCAATTGCTAACATACTTTTGTCCAATCTGTAGTCACATTTTCAAAACTCTAAACACATTTAGCAGAACATCTGTCTGTTGTGGCCATACTATTAATACAATTCATGTCGTTTTCATACAAAATGCAGTCAATTAACACTTTTCTAAAATGCTTGAATTTTCTTTTCATATAAGCATACCTCGTACCAAAATCATGGCTCTTTCTCATCTTATTTGCAAATGCTTAAACACAGCAAGTCAGAAATGAAGACCTAATGTTCCAATCATTAAATATAGGATAAAACCTATACTTCTGCAACAACAGCAGCTCATAAGTATTGAAAATATACATATAACACATACTGAAACAATTGATAAGTATTTTTAATTAGCAGATCACTTAAATATTTGGCAGATTCCAGTCTCAGTAAAATAGGACTCTTTGAATTGGATTTGTTCAGTGTGTATGAAGAACAACACAGAGGAGCAGAGAGAAAATAATATCTGGGTGAGGGAGAGGAATTGATGAAGGAGGAGAGGAGAAGTTTGATCAGGACAAGTGAGAAGTAGAGGTAGAGGAGAGGAGGAAGAATGTGTGCTGGATTGTGCATCTCTATGGTTTTCCCCCTTACACATGATGAACCTAGGAAAGCTTATTTCTGCCATAAATAGAAAATAAAAAAAGTTAATTGTGACTTTTTATCACAATTCTGAGAATAATAAAAGTCATAATTGTGAGACATAAACTCAGGATTGCAAAATAAAAAATATTTTTGATAAAAAGTCACAATTACCTTTTATGCTTTTTTATTCTGTGGTGGAAAAAAAGCTTCCATAATAACCAAAGACCACGTATGTTGGATTTGTTGTTGATCAATGGCAGCAATTTCATGTTTTCATTTCAGTAAAAGCTTTATACTACAATGATTCCACAACCATTGTTTCATATTTACACAATATGTTGTCTGCACAGGGCACTAGCCTCCAAGTGGACACCATCCCACCCTCATGAGTGCACCATCAACACCACACACCCACCCCCAGAAAGAGATTTCAACCAACAGGGACACTATAGTTCTGCATAAGGGACTCAATTGACCAGTAGTTGCCCTGAGCAATTCTGTTACTTTCTTCTTCTTCTTCTTCTCTTTTTCTACTGCACATTCAATAAAAAAAAGACTCTCTTCTGTTGCCAAGAATGCACACATTCAACACTCAACCAAACATGTAGAACGGCTTACATGCATTATACTTTTACTGCAGTAAAAGGAAACTGAATTTTAAAAACTATGAATTTCATATTTTCTGCAGGTAGAACTGAAACATGACAGTAATGCAGTTTTCATAATGCCATCAACTGTTAGTATTTTGACAGTCATTGAACTTTGATTGACAATATGTTCATGTTGGATAGAAAACTAGTGCTAGTGTTTGACAGAACGACTCGATTTTGAATCAGGTTTGCTGTGTTTTCATAGAGTTAGTATGTGTAGAAAAAGGTTTTTAGCATTTTGAAATGTAGAGTTTGTGTTTATATAACAAAATATGATTCTGAGCAGAAAATTAACTATTTGGCTAATTGTGTGATGTAGGTGCGTTGCTGTGTTAAGAGATTAGAAAAAGTACTTTAAGTATTGGTAAACGCTTGTTAGCAATTGAAAAAAACTGTAACTATTTGGCTAACTGTGTTTAAGAGAAAGGACCGCAGGTGCTTAGGAGGATATAGTTCTCGCCTTGGAGCGTCTGTCAGAACGCAGGACAGGAGGCAGGACTCAGTTTGAACAGTTTACTGAACTTTCTTCAGCAGCACAGACATACATTAGACAGTAACGTTGCCACACTTTACAATATAGGTGCAAATTCGGATGCAGTAGTTGGCACTCAGCTTATGTTTATGGAGATGGTAGGTTTAAATCATAATCATAAGCATGTTGGTTGTGTGTGTGGCTGCAAATAAACAAAACAGTAATCAATGTTACATAAAGCATAATTATTGATGTTGACTAGCTTAACATCAGGTCTAGCACAATACAACAGCTTAACCAGGCTAATCATAGCTTATAAGTCAAAATTTCTTCACTTATTAATTTGTACAGAACAAATAATAATGTATGGGTTTCAATAATACGAGAGTTACACTTCAGTCTCTAACAAACAACGTGCATAAACATTTTACAATGACGTTCATCCTACACTAACGATATGGCATGACTCATCAATTCTATCGAGTGGATGTATGACCCAAATACTCGATTATTTCTAGATATTCACATATATAATAAATCTTAAGCAAGTAATGAAAAAACAGAAACTCACTTTTCTCAAATGGACGCACACAGTTATTAATAATTAACCTTCCACTGCATCGCGACTTCAGAACGGTCCTCCTGTGGCGCAGCTGTTATTGTCATGCGTATTTCACATGCGCAATCACTTTCAGCACATCTACTAATGGCCACTAGATGGCGCTTTTGCGCTACCTTTATAACAGCCGCCCCCACATTTGCAGTGTAAATGTGCTCCAATTGAATTTTAATCATCATTAGGCAATTCAGGCAGCTTAATTAACTTTACCACAGGTCTGGTAAAACTCTTATCGACTTTCACCTCAGCTACTCTTACATGTCCATCAGCACTAGGAAACACCCTCACCACTTTGCCAACTAACCACAGAGCCCTTGGCAATTGGGGATCAACCATCATCACAACAGACCCCTCTGTAAGGTCTGCAGTACTTCCTTGCCATTTCTGCCTCAGCTGCAGACCAGGTAAGTAGTAACTTATAAACTTGGCCCAGAAGTGATCCACCAGTATCTGACTTTGTCTCCACCGTCTGCGGCTTAGGCGTTCAGAATCTTGGTAGACAACTTGCGGCAACGAACTACTGGGCCGCCCCATCAGAAGATGATTTGGTGTTATTGGGTCAACATCTGAGATGTTGGATGACACATACCCCAACGGTTTAGAATTCAAGATCGCTTCCACCTCAATTAAAACTGTTCTGAGTACTTCCTCGGGAACGCTCTGTGCTCCAATTGTGGTGCTAAGTGCTGCTTTCACAGAGCGAATCTCTCGCTCCCACACTCCTCCAAAGTGTGGAGCTGTTGGAGGATTGAAGTGAAAGTTGATCTGATGTTTCGCCAGTAAACCTTGCAGGTTAGGACTCATAACAGAGAAAGCCTCTCTCAACTCTTTCTCTCCTCCTCTGAAATTTGTCCCTTGATCTGAGTAAAGCTCAGCAGGGGTACCACGGCGTGCTGTAAACCTCCGTACAGCCATCAAGAAGGCATCTGTATCAATGGAGGTAAGTACGTCCAGATGCACTGCTCGAGTGGTAAGGCATTTAAATATAATACCCCACCGTTTTTCTGTACGCCTGCCAATCTTCACCTGGAATGGCCCAAAGCAGTCCATCCCAGTGGAATAAAATGCTGGCTTGAACAAACGGAGTCGAGCAGGAGGCAAGTCAGCCATCTTTGGTACAACAGGTTTAGATCTCAACTTTCGGCACTCCAGACAGGCATATTGATGCTTCCGAACAGCCTCGCGCCCTCTCAATATCCAGTAAGACCGCCGAAGTTCAGCGAAGACACGCTCTGGTCCAGGGTGGCATAATCTCTGGTCACAATCCTGGATTAACAGTTTGGTGATGTAGTGGCTCGGATCTAGCACAATAGGGTGTTTGAAGTTTGGATCCAAATCCTCCGCTCTTCGAAGGCGGCCGCCAACTCGGATGATTTCATCTGTTGCATCAAACTCAGGAGCCAGAACAAGAAGGCGACTACTGGAAGGGACTGATTTGTTTGCCTTGAGAAGGTGGTATTCTTCCGGGAAACTTTCCAGCTGGGACTGTTTAATGAGGAAAGAGACTACCTGCTGATAATCTCTGGCAGTAGGTGAAGCATCTTGCTTTGCTTCATCATGCTGAAGTGTGCGTGCTGTGGCCTCCACTAGTTCACTCCATGTAGCATACTGGCTTAAATCAGGGACAGACTTATCAGAGCTGGTTGAGATGAAATGACAAAACAAGGACCGTCGCAGCTCTGTAGGGTCTTCTTCATATGTCCAAGTGGGAGCTTCAGGCCACTCATGAGGTGGTTGCAACAGAAAGGATGGGCCTTGACACCACCTATTTGGTTGTGCTAGTTCCACCAAGGATCTGCCCCTGGTCAGGTCATCTGCTGGATTAAGGGTGGAGCTCACATACCTCCATGACTGCTGATCTGTAAGCTCTTGGATTTCAGCAATCCTGGTTCCCACAAAGACCTTGAATCGACATGAGTCTGACCGGAGCCATGTTAGGACAGTGGTCGAGTCAGACCACAGGATTGTACTCTTAATGGGTAAGGTGAGCTCACTAACTATCAGCTTTGCAAGTTGAGCTCCAGTGACTGCTGCACATAGCTCCAGTCTTGGCATGGATTGTTGTCTTTTTGGTGCGACTCGAGATCTGGCCAGCAGGAAAGCCAAGTGAACTCCACCATCGGCATCTTCAGAGCGTAGGTAGGCCACTGATCCATATGCTCTGTCAGATGCATCACAGAACACATGGACCTCTCTTGTCACATCTGGCTGGTCCATTGTTGTGGGAACATAGCAGCGAGGAAAGGTAATGCGTGATAATTCAGGCAGTTCTGCTACCCATGCATTCCAGGCTTGCAGCAGCTCCTCAGGTAGTAATGGGTCATCCCACTCCCTTTGTTTATCCCAGAGTCGCTGTACAATCACCTTGGCTCGAGTTGTATACGGCAATATTAGCCCCAAAGGGTCATACTGTCTGGCCAAAGTACGGTACACAGTACGCATTGTTGTTGGGCCATAGTCATCCAGTCGATGCTTATAGCCGATGGTATCTGAAGGGCAGTGCCATCTTAGTCCCAATGTAGACTCTTGAATATCAGCAGAGTTTTGGTTGAGCCACAGTTCAGCATTATCTGAGCGAGCTTCTTGAGGAAGATGGCTGAGGATTTCGGGGGCATTACTAGCCCACTGGCGGATCTCAAAGCCCCCTGATGCCAACAGGGCTCGTAATTTGTCAAGTAATTCTTTGGCTTCAGCATTTGATGGTAGACTCTGTAGACAGTTGTCTACATAGAAACACCTGTCTACTGAATTCCTGACATCTTCTCCCTCATTGCTGTGATCGTGCACATGTTTTTGGAGGGCAAAGGTGGCACAACAAGGAGAACATGTGGTGCCAAATGGCAGGACCTGCCACTCATACACCACAGGAGGCACATCACGGCAGAGGTTTCGCCACACAAACCGAAGAAGGGACTTGTCCTCAGGTAGGAGGCAGACCTGGTGGAACATGGCCTTTATATCTCCGCTTATTGCGATGGCATGCTCGCGAAAACGAAGCAGAACCCCCAGGAGTGACGGGCCAAGGGTTGGCCCAGGAAGAATAGATTCGTTGAGGTTGCGGCCCTGGAATTGGTAAGAACAATTGAATACTAGGCGGTTCTTCCCATTATGATGTACTAGATGATGGGGAATGAACCATGATTCCTCACTCTGTGCAACCTCTTCCTCGGTCAGCTTGCGTACTGAGCCTGCCAGTTCAAGTTTGCTCATTTCTGTGATGTATGCTGATGCTTTGTCTTCATCTTTAGCGAGTCGTTTCTCCGTACCTCGAAGACTCGGCATGACAGCATCTTTGGTTGCGTGGAAAGGGGAAGTATTTCTCTTCCTTAGCAAAGGGGTTGCATAGTGCTGGACCTTGTTGTGCTCAACACGGATGGTTTTACTTTCCAGCAGTGAGAGTGCCTCTTGATCCTCTCGTGATCGAGTTACCTGTTTCTCTGATTTGAATGGCAGCGTGTCCACCTGCCACAACTTCTCCACATTTCTCAGAAGTTCAGCTGTTTCAGGGTTTACTGATGTCAGGTAACAGTTCTGAGATCTAGGATGGTGTGGTAGACCTCTGGCTGGGCCTTGTAGTGTCCACCCTAATCTGGTCCGTATAGCGGCAGGTCCTCCTGGTGGTCCCAGACGCACTGGTTCTGTTGGAGTGATCAAATGAGGTTGATCGGCTCCAATGAGAAGGAGAGGAGATACTCGATCGAATGGCTCAAGTGGCAAGCCTCTGAGGTGCCGGTACCTTTTCTGTAAGGTGGCTAGTGGGTAGGAATGATCAGCCAGTCCCAAATTCTGAGCAGTGAATGCTCCACTAATGTGGTAATTCCGTTTAGGCTGTGAGGCAGAGGAAACACTGAAAGAGACAGAGGCTCCTTGAAGTACTTGGGTTTCTTGCCTGATTGTTCTCAATGCCAGTTCCTCAGGAATTCCACGCAGGCCAAGCTTATCTGCTGCTTCACATAGAAGAATAGTCCTCTCAGAGCCGTCGTCGAGGACAGCATAAGTCTCCAGAGCTCGTTCACGATACTGTAGACGAACTTTCACCACTTTCAGCAATACCCGGCTGCAGTCTGTTGGACGATTCAAGTAAGCAGTGCTAACTGCAGAGCTCAACATGCATATGCCCTCTTTACCTGCCTTGGAATTGACTTCATGCAGTATCTCAAGGTGTTTGTTTTGACAAATGCTGCATGGTTTCTTAAGAGTGCAATCTGTAACAGCATGAGATCTACCACATTTTATGCACCTCTTGTTCTCAGTAATCCATGTACGGATCTGCTCAGTAGTGAAAGTCTGGAAAGTAGCGCACTGACTTAAGAAATGTTCAGAGCTTTCACAATATGGACAATAAGGTAGCACTTTACCTCTTTTCCTGCTTGAGGTGGATGTCTTAGTTCCTGGATCTGGGCCCTTTATCTGTGAGGCAGCTTTGGCACCATGGAGGACCGTGGCTGGTCTGGTGAGGCGGGCTGGCTTGGTTCGGCATTCAAGATTTCTTTTGGTGAGTGGTTCGGTATGGCCCTGACACCATGATTCGTACTGGAGCCACTTAGAGAATTCAGGTAATGTATAAACAGAATCGGACTGATAATACAGGTGTCGGCGGAAGTCTGCACGCAACTCTGAAGGTAGTTTGCCAAGCAGTCTGGCAACATGAGAACCACATTTCAACTCCACTTTTCCCTCTACACCAAGAGTTTCCAGCATCCCCACAAGAGCTCTGATCTGTAATGCAAACCTCTGAAATGCCTCATAATCCCCTCGCTTGATATCAGGAGCATCCATGACTTGGGCAATTCTTTTGAGGGCTAACTGATGCGGTTGACCAAACCTCTCGTTTAAGGCTGTCATTGTGTCAGAGTATGGGGTGGCAGAGTTCAGATAAGAGTCAGCAATAAGGGAGGCTTCCTCTAATTTGAGATGGTCAACCAATATCTGGTACTTAAAGAGCTCGGTGGCATCAGCTGGCAGTAGATTCTCCAATGACATCTTCAACCTGGCGAATTCTGCAGGATCTCGATGAATCAGCATGGGGATTCGTGGCTTAGGGCCTAGATAGACTTTCTCCTGTGCTGGTAGCGAGGTGGGAAAGGTGTCATAAGGCGATGGCTGTGGCTGGCTGTATGCCATTTCTGACTGAGTAATCCATGGTTCAGTCTGGTGAACTGATCGTGGAACATACATGGATTGTTTCTGAGCTGGTGGGGAAACATTCAGCCAGGGTGTAGAATAAGGCCTTGGATATGGAGCTTGAGTTGGAGGGCATGCAAGGTAAGGATATAATGAACTGCTCTGACCCTGTGTATCTTGTGGCATGAGGTTAGTTCTGATATCCTCTTGGTCAGGTCTGAGTGAAGGATGCTGGAATGAGTTTACACAGACTGGAACATAATGTGCATAGTAGGGCTGTGCTACTGCTCTCTTCACAGGTAGTTCCACTGGGTTTGAATAACTAATAGAAGTAGCATAACTGACTGGGAATTCATGCTCTTCCCTAGCTCTGTATGGTACATCATCATCACATACAGGAGGTGGTGGTTCAGGCCATGACTCGTCCTCCTGAGGAGGTGGATTTACTTCCAATGTTGTTCTGAGTCTCTGTGGTGTTAGGTGGGTCTGAATGGGACTCACCTGAGGACACAGCTGATACTTGGGACCGGAGTGATGAGACTTGGGATGAGGCTGAGAAGGAGGCTGGTGAGGATGATAAGTGAGCAAGGTTTGAAAGGGGCTGCCTGGTTGCAGGCGAAGAAACTCTGTCATCTCTCAGTAATGGGCGTGTATCTGCATGTGGGATTTCCTCCCCACAGCATTTGGATAATACATGCCGGCGCACTCTATCTCGTAGACTCCGTATGAGCTGGGTGTCCTGGCCAAGCTGAGCTTGAATGTCCTCTAATTCAGCATAAAAGGTTCCCCACTCATCTCTTGCCGAATACTGACTTCCAGGTCTGGCCGATGCTGAACCAGCTGAAGACATCTTCCTAGCAGTTCCATCACTCTCTGCACTGCACTCCTCTTCACGTCTAAATGTAGTCTGTGCTGCAATATCTGCTGTATAAGAGGAAGCCAGTTCTCTGTGGCCGGTTACATTCACTTGGTAGTCTGACAAATAGGCTGGCAGTCGGACTTGACGTTTTGGCCGCACAGATTCTGGAAGGACTTCACTCTTGTCTTTAGAAGTAGCCATCTTTAACCAAGGTAAGCACTGAGCTCCGGCTCGAAGGACCAAATTGTTTAAGAGAAAGGACCGCAGGTGCTTAGGAGGATATAGTTCTCGCCTTGGAGCGTCTGTCAGAACGCAGGACAGGAGGCAGGACTCAGTTTGAACAGTTTACTGAACTTTCTTCAGCAGCACAGACATACATTAGACAGTAACGTTGCCACACTTTACAATATAGGTGCAAATTCGGATGCAGTAGTTGGCACTCAGCTTATGTTTATGGAGATGGTAGGTTTAAATCATAATCATAAGCATGTTGGTTGTGTGTGTGGCTGCAAATAAACAAAACAGTAATCAATGTTACATAAAGCATAATTATTGATGTTGACTAGCTTAACATCAGGTCTAGCACAATACAACAGCTTAACCAGGCTAATCATAGCTTATAAGTCAAAATTTCTTCACTTATTAATTTGTACAGAACAAATAATAATGTATGGGTTTCAATAATACGAGAGTTACACTTCAGTCTCTAACAAACAACGTGCATAAACATTTTACAATGACGTTCATCCTACACTAACGATATGGCATGACTCATCAATTCTATCGAGTGGATGTATGACCCAAATACTCGATTATTTCTAGATATTCACATATATAATAAATCTTAAGCAAGTAATGAAAAAACAGAAACTCACTTTTCTCAAATGGACGCACACAGTTATTAATAATTAACCTTCCACTGCATCGCGACTTCAGAACGGTCCTCCTGTGGCGCAGCTGTTATTGTCATGCGTATTTCACATGCGCAATCACTTTCAGCACATCTACTAATGGCCACTAGATGGCGCTTTTGCGCTACCTTTATAACAAACTGTGTGATGTTTGTGTGTTGCTGTGTTAAGAGTTTAGAAAAAGTACTTTAAGTATTGGTAAATGCTTGTTAGCAATTGAAAAAAAAAAACTGTAAATAGACTTCAGTACCCAAACTGCTCAGTTTTCAACACCTCTCATGGTTACATATCTACTGTGTTAAACATTGAAAAGGTAATATTGGATATGGGAAAATTAGTGCATGTAGGTGAGGGAGCTTTGGAAGTTTTGGAAAATCTGTTTGAATTTTACTTTCATTCTAAAGACTTCCTCAAAGATCTTTCATTAATTGGAGTATGTGTCTTACAGCGCTAAAGATGAACACTGGGTCATGGAGGAACTTCGCGGCCCTCTGCATCTACGTAAGTCGCCAGACTCTTTGTCTCATCAGTCGCACCTCAGTAGCAACTGGTGTTCTTTGGAGATGCAGCTGGCCACCTACAGGCTCCAGGTAGAACACAGGATAAGAAATAAAATTTTGTGACAATTGTGAGGGAAATACACAGTTTATTCCCATAAACTGTGTAGTCTTCTGTTCTCCCTCCCATCTGCACCATGTGAATTGTGAACGCAGGCAGGTCAGTGTGTTACAGGGCGCTCCGTGTCTCCGTCCAGTTTAGGCTAGTAACTAATAGGCCTAATGTTATATAGTTTATAGGGGTGTGACGAGATTTCTCGTCGAGGTGAAAAGTAGTCTCGTGATCAGTGCCGGCCCTAGCCTTTTTGGCGCCTTAAGGCGAGCATACACTATGCGATATCTGTGCGATTTCAGCAAGGTTACGAACTCACACTGTACGAGTAGATCGCGTGCGATGTAAAGCCAAAACGCACAATTTATGTGCTCACACTATGCGGTCCGATGGTCGAGACGTGACTCGACTGCTCACACTATGCATTTGAAATATGCACGATAAACCCACGTACTGGGATGCGCCGATTGACAATGTGTTTCTAGAGATATCGTCAAAAGCATCAGCAATGGATATCAAGAGGATTTAGCATTTCCAATTTATATATTAAATAATAATAATAATAATTAGACTATTATTATTAGTGGTAGTAGTATAGGGTAGGCCTATTTATTATTAAATTGATACTACAATTCATTTGGCCCACAATATTTCATAGCGCATCACCGCATAACCGACGCGCTGCAAGGATAATAAAATATTTGATAGCTTTACTCCTCACTGAAAATTATTTAAAGACATTTATACAATGAATTAAAGACATATAATTAAAATTATTAACAGTAGCCTATGTGTCCGAAGTCTGCAATTGTAACGATCACCGTCTGTTCCTGTCACTCCCCGGACTACACTTCCCACAATTCTCCCTGTCAGTCACATGTTTACTCCACACCAATCACCTGTCGCCACATACAGCCATGCACACACTCCTCACTAATCACCACACCCAGCTGCAGCTTGTTACCTGGATTATAAAAGGACTGTCACTCACACCATCTAATCGCGAAGTCTTGTTTACCCTGTGTGACATTTCCGAGCGTTTCCCTGTGTTTATTGCCTGCCTGTTTATTGTTACCGATCCTGTCTGTTTCCTGTTTATTGACCCGTTGCTGCCTGTCCTGACCCTTGCTTTGTATACCGACCTGTGAGTGATATCTGCCTGTCCTGATCATTGCCTGTTCCTTGACCACGATTCTGCCTGTTCCTTGCTGTTCCTGTTCGCTCCTGATTGACCCTGCCTGTACGACCACTCTCACCTTAATAAAAGCTGCAAATGGATCTTGCCATGAGTCCGCATTCATTACAGCAATAATCAGTCAATGAAAAGCAGCTTCACTTTAAAAACATCTTGTTTAATACGATATAATTCTCTTCTCATTTTTTCACCCACTACATACAGTTTATGGGCCACAAGAGAAATATTAAGAAAATAAATTAAGACATATAGCCTACAATGGCGCACCCAGAAAATTTTAATAGGGGTGGCCAGACTAGGCCACAGCAATTCTTGGGGTGGCAAAAAAAATAAATAAATAAATAAATAAATAAATAAATATTATATATATATATATATATATATATATATATATATATATATATATATATATATGGCCTACATGCAAAATCAATTGGTAGTTATTAATAGAATAATGAGGACACAAACCTTTACATTCAGTCGCGTTCGGTCCCATTTATTTGCATACATATACCTACACCGTTTTAGTCCAAAAGTGTGCACATTTGTAGAAATACACATTTACCTCAGATTGCATTATGGTTTCATAATTACCGAGGTCATAAAATATAATTTGCTGCTAGGGGGGTTCGGGAGCATGCTCCATTCTTGAGTGCGCGCCGCGAGCACAGAATAACAGCTGATTGGACCTGTTCGTTTTTCTGAATTTTACTGACATAGTCTGACATCATCTCATCTGACCGCAGTTCACTGTTGTTCAACTGAAGCTCTCTCGTCATCACTTGTAGCCTATCTTTTCCAATTTTCATTGATTCAACTTATTCATTCAAAAAGCTGATTCATTCAGTAAAGAAACAGCTCCATTTGTTGCTCAGGGACGCAATACAATGCTCTGGATTTGATCTGAACTATATTCGTTGGCAAAATTGTGCAGAAACAGGCAATGATGTCTAAAATGTAAACATGAATACAATTTATATAACATGCACTCTAATGCGCACCGACACTAGTCTAATCTACAAGACAACATCACATACAGGGATGTCAGATCGATTGTGCATTGTTAAAACAACAATTATGATAAAATCGTAGACTAAATATATCACACACCCCTAACCTACCCTAATAAATAACATTTGAAATTCAGGTCTGTAGACATTACTATTTAGACTCTTGGTGGCAGTGAAACAGTTACTCTGGTGGCGTCAGTCAATCTATTTTTTTTGGTGGCATTTTATTTTCTTTCACTTCATGAACTTGTGAATTTACATTATGCATTTAAATTAATAGTACCCAATGCAAAATCATACTGGGGTCTTATGCAGGGGTGGCCGCCCTTTGGGGGCGCCCTAGCCTACCGTTATCAGGTTAAGTAGGATTTATCTCTCGTTGTCTCTGAGAGAATATACACCGAAAGCTCGTCGGTTTTACTTTTATTTTTTTGTAAAGGCTGGTGAATAATTGACAGGGGTCAGGGGATTGAGACGTCTTCATCGGCATAACTCTCGCGCAAAGTTTGCACATTGCTTGTGTAATATAAAGTAGACCCTGTCTCGCCTTCCTGGTTTAAAATGGAAAAAAAAAATCCTATATTGCAACGTGACATGTTTCTTCACCAAATCATCACCAATTGCCAAATGATGGACAACAGTTCACATTTCCGCATTTAATAAAATTAAGTAAATATTAACTAGCCTACATAAGTAAATAGAAAGTGAAAAGCGAAACATGTAATTTAATGATCAAGTAAATTAATACAAGAGTCACCGGTTATGTAGCTACGCCCACATAGCAAATGTTTTCTGGCCCAGCTCCGGGCCAGACGATCATGTTTCCCTCGGCCCAAGTACCGCAAAGAATGACGGCCCTGATCACCCTTAACTGGTCCTGAACTGTGCCAATACAGGTTTTATTATTGGTACCAATTCTCAGCCATATGTTAACCATATCACCACCACCCTTTAACCAGAAACCCCAAAAATGAGCCATAACCCAGCCTAATCTTACCCAAACCATGTGAAATGAGTCACAAGAAAATTCAATTCTCAAAATTAGTTTATTTAACAATATTGCACAAGCCAATAATAATAATAATAATAATAACCACATTCAGAATTGTGTAACTGTGTGAAGGCTATTTTATTTAGTACAATCAAAGCATATCTTATTACCACCTCATGAATATATGAATGAATCTAGCACTGAAATGTAAAGATATTATAATGTAATTTTACTCTCAACACATATAGACCAAATTTAAAAAAAAAAATGTTAAAACAAATTTACACATCAGAATGTTTGTATGTGTGAGGGAGAACGTGATCCTATTTAGGACTGTCCTCATGAAGTGAAGTACAGCTCTGCAGCCCCTCATTTCTCCACAAGTGCTCTCTCCTTATTCCATCTCTATCAGGAGCAGACTTTTAGTCTTGTGGTGTCAGACAATTTTTTCCTCACAGCAGCTAAAAGACAAAATAATAATACAAAATTAATAAATACATATACAAACATTCATCCATCTACTGTAAATAAATGTAAGTAACAAATGAAAAATAAGGTTGCTTTGGTGTTTTTTTACAGGAAATGATTGCCAATAATATAGCACTATTGAATGACTAACTGGCTTATCAGAGTTTGAAAACAGTATTATGACAAGTAAGACCATTTTAGCAAACAAAAACCTTAAAAATGTTGAGATATGGAAACTGTGGTGTAAACAGAGTAACCAATGCACTGTTGAAGTACTGATAATGTAACGCATTCAAAGCATAACATCTTATTTCCACCTCAAAAAAAGTGCATTTAATTTCAAAATGTACTGGTCTGCCTAAACAGTTACTTATTGCATAGGTTAATGTAAACTAACAATGACCTCCTACAAATACCAAAAACATGTCTTTGTTTATGTGACACAATGATTATTCCAGATTTGATTCTACATGGCTGATGCAAAATGCTTACGAAATAACAAATTGCTTTCTTATTGTTTTAAGAATGTCTACTAGCTAAAACAAAAAATATCAGACATAGACCTATCCTGATTATCAAAGTCAGAGATTAGATTTAGATATAATTAAATCTGATTGTACAACCTTTGAATCACTTTCAGCTCAAAAAGTCAATTACTGTTGCTGATTTTGCTGTGATTTTTCCTATCATTTTAACAACATTAGGCTACATTGTTCCGCACACCGGATAGGAAGCACCGCGCCTCGGACATGCCGCAGGCCGGTCTATCTCACCCCGGTCGCGTCAATCCATAGGTCAATCCTCATATCTGGGTTCTCAAGTTCAAGGGGCAGTGAATCAGCTACCTTATAGGCAAAATTCACTTCAATAAAGAACAAAGTGGCATCCGAGTTTCATGTATTTAAAAAGCCAAAAATGGGTTGTTGTTCTATTTTTAAAGATAGCTGTTAGCCTAAGTTACATAAAGAGTGATGGAATTCATTAATCATAATAATAACCAAAATAATCTGCGAGTTTAACCGCATTTGGCGGCTTTTTTTGTAAAAAAAAAAAAAAAAAAAAATGAATTTCAATTCTTTCCAAAAGGCCAAATATTGATTCAAAACATCTAACATAACATAACATCTAATGTTAGGTCGTACACAACATAACTTCACTTACCTAGAACAGCGGTTGTCCGACAGACGTCTTCACCCTTCAGTGGGAGAAATTTCAACCGACGCATCACGTGAATCTCATCCACCAACCAGAAATGCTACTGTTATCGTGTAGATCGCGCCAAAATAAACAATAGTTGACCGCCCAGTTGTAACTATAACGTTACATATATTTTTAAATAAACTGTTATGTAGGGGATATATTATATAGGGGATATATTATATATATATATATATATATATATATATATATATATATATATATATATATATATATATATATAATAAAATAAAATAAAATAATTATAAAAATTAATATTAATTATTAAAATCATTACATCTGTTTCAGAGAGAGGAGAGAGGAGGGAATATATCCTTGAATATTGCAGGCCTAAATACTTGTCCAGTACACAGATTATGGCCCATAATCATTACACTGATCTGGGCCACACACCACACATCCACAATCGGCCCAAATGTTGTCTGCTGTCACGCATGCAGTACACAGAGTATGGCCCATAATCATTACACTGATCTGGGCCACACACCACACATCCACAATCGGCCCAAATGTTGTCTGCCGTCATGCATGCAGTGCCATCATTGCCACATATGGCCCACAGTTGGCTGACATGATGCATGCCAGTGCCGGCAACACGCCAGCAGTGCCATTATGAGGCCACATTTGGGCCAAGTCTGTTTGCTATGTGGGAGGTGGCTTGAAAGACGTGGGTTTATCCATCATGCAACACGAACTAGAGGTAAGCAACATTTTGCTAAATTCGCAGCTAGTTTGATAGCTACAGAACTTAAAGATCTCCCTCTTTTCGTTTTCTTTCTTGCTGCATTGAAGATTGGTTTAAGTTCTTTTTTCGTGCAGTATTTTTTTTAGGCAAGTATGATACATGTCGTTGGCTGTGCATCCAACGATGTTGGATTCAAATATTTCCTCAGTGCATCTGAAGCAAAAAGTATCTGAAATCAGCTACTAGTTTACCAAGCAAAATGCATTAGAAATGCATGCAAAACTCTGTAAAGCATATATTGTAAATATTAGAACAACACAGTCCAGTGTCCACAGATTTGATGTAACACAAGAACAGAAAATAATTATTGTAATAATTAATATGCAAATAATTTAATATTAAATAAATGAATAGATAAAACACATAATAAGTATTATAAGAAGTACAAAGAGATATTTGAAATAATCCAACATAAATATTGCCTCTAGACTACTGGCTGCTCATTTTAACATCTATAATCGAAGATGTCACTGGTAGGTTCCTACCTAGAAATATCCATCTTGTAGTCTTAGATGATGATTCTGAACAAATGATTCTACTATTATGCCAAGGTGATAAATCATCTCTTGCCTGCTAATATTGTCTCATATAGTGAACAACTAAATTATTAGGCCTTTGTTAACTGCGTTTAATGTGCCTCTAACTAATTAGAGACATTTCAAACCAATTGGCATAGCATAAAAAACGAAAATGTTGTTGGCCTTAAAAAAGGCTGCTTTTCAAGCCATGGTAATGCATGTTTTTGAAGGATTATTAATCTGTTTATGTATGTAGATATCTGTAAAGTTATCTGTTTAACGTGTTATATCGTCGGAAGCAAAACATTTTTTAGATTTTAAGACGTTTTGAGGCCAACAAATTGGATAACAATAGCTTTAAAACCATGTCAACAAATACATACATGCATGCACAGTTTTGAGGCAGCTTTAATCGCATCTAACGGGGTGGCACGGGGTGGCAACTGCCACCCTAAAAAAAAGCTTTGCCACCCCAAAATGATCACAGAAAAAAATATAAATGTAAGCAGTGTTTCAAGTACTGCTTTTCAGCAGCGTCTTAGTACACGATTTAACTACAGAAGAGTCAAGTTTTAAATAGGAAAAATATCAAAACTCTTTGGTCATTTTTAAGCGCGATGCTAACGGTCTAATCAGATTCAATGAACTATGCTAAGCTATGCTAAAAGTGGTACCGCCAGAACCGGAGATCGGCTGAATGGATTCGAAATAGGGATGTAACGATGCATCTGGAACCGGTTAAAAATCAATTAAAATATGTGACGATTCAAGTCGGTTGAGATGCTAAATGAATCGCGATACATTTGGGGGCGGGGGGTTATATGAATGTATAGCTGAGGAGAACTGACTGTGTTCAGAAAAGTTTAGATGGTATTTTCTTTTCATCTTACTTCCATACAATGGCTTTTAAAATAGTTTTAGCGCACAGCACTGTTTGTTTAGAGCGGTAACATCCATAAGCTTACATCCATAAGTTCCATAAGCGCCACCTGCTGTCAGACAGTGAATTTGCGTTCTCATGCAGCCCTTCTGCTCTTATGAAGTTTTATGTAGCATAATTTCACAAAGATAAAGTCTGAACATTCTGTTTTTGCTTCATATGTTAAAAATTATACAATCTAATTTAAATTAAAAACTGCTCAAACAGCATCTTTGTTGGGATTGTGATTAAAATGCAGTGGTTGCCTCTAATTTTAAATGGCTACAGATAGTTCAGCCTGTAATAGAGCAAATAAACGTCTTGTTCATGTACTCATATGAAGAGATTTCTTTTATTTGTATTATTTATTTATTTATTTGATTTAGGATTTGTTTTAAAATTTCAATTTAGTTGTTGTTCAAAAGGCTCCTTTAATTTTCTCTATGACGAATCGAAACCTGCAACGTCATGACAGATCACGTGGCAAGGGAACAGAGCAGGTGCGCTGAGCAGATGCAGTGAACGCAGTTACCACGATTAATCTGCTCAATTTCACAGTGGTCAACAGCATCCTTAGTTTACTGATGATATATTGTGTGCGTACATACAAAGTAAGTGTGTTTTGTTTATTCTTTTGTGTAATTTTCCAATTGTTCTCATGCCGCGATTCGGATGCATCTAGCGCCATTGCGCCATGTGATTGCATATTTACGGCATTATTTACTCAATTGTACTGCACATTTATTTCCTTAATGTTAACTTGAAACTACTATAATTAATCTGTGATTTCATTCGAGATCTGTTAATGTTAAAGCAAGTTATTTTCGTGATTAAGTGCTTGTTTATCATATTTTGACTGCACGTAGTTGCCAACGATGCGCTGATGGCGCCATCTTGTGGACTTGCGTTGAATATCCTGTATTTAATGCTTTAAATTGTTATTGAAATGCTTGGTTTGTAGCTGGGTTTGTATCTGTGGAGATTTCTATTGAATGATGATTGTGCCTGTAAATGTTTAATGTTTGTTGTGAATTTATCACTAATGTAAAGTTATTTCTGTATTTCATTACAGAACCACACACACCCTTTTGCTACCGATATAAAGTTGGTTTGACGTTGGATATTAGATATTCGATAGATATTCGGTCACGAAAATTTTCAATAGATTCTTTGTGAATAATTATAAATGTAAAAAAAGTGCCTTATTTGAAAGGTATTATAACATAGAACTAAGCACACATCGCAGTTTGTGAGTTTTAATCCTCTTTAATGTGTAGCAACATATTTTATCTCTAGCAGTGATGCGCTAGCGCTTAGGCCAGATAGGGACCGTCTACAAAGTACATGTGGAAGAAAAAACGATCTTATTTTTTTTTTTTTTTCACTTAAAAGCAATTTAGTGAACACACACAACGCTCACTCACAGAATAAACAATTTCAAAGACCTTATGTAGCTCCGCCCCTTTTCAGCGCTGCGCTCGCTCGTTATATTAAATATTCTTGTAAAGTAAATATTCTTTGACAGTGATGCCATTGAAATGTAGATCTACCGCAAAATGTAATTTCAAAGACAATTTTATAAAGATGGCGGTGCGCTTGTATACTGTACACAAAATATGTAATTGGTTATGTTATTAGTGCTACCAATACAATCTTTTCATAATTCCCACTAAGCAAAGTTATGTCCAGAAGACGTCTCTTCACAAAAGTCGTACATTGAATAGATATCCACTGAGGAGCCAGAATAAAAGTTTTTATGACGTCTTCTGAACGTCCAATATAGACGTTCGTTGAAACTCTGTACAAGGTTAAAAAATGAGCATAGACAGTAAAACACATGTTCACACCTTTAGACAACTTGGCATCTGTAATTCACACATCTTTGGATTATCAAGTCAAGTCACCTTTATTTATATATCCCTTTTTACAATGCAGATTGTGTCAAAGCAGCTTTACATTGATAACTGGTATATAATTTTGAATATACAGCAGCTCTTAAATAATGGTGTTAAAGCAGGCAGATCAAAGCACTGTTGAATATCAAATGTCAAGTGTCCCCAACTAAGCAAGCCAAAGGCGACAGAGGCAAGGAACCCAAACTCCAACAGGTGACATCAGGTGTTAAAATGGAGAAAAAAACCTTGGGAGAAACCAGGCTTAGTCGGGGGCCAGTTCTCCTCTGGCGAACAGTCCTTTGTTACGACTCGGGTTGCTATCATAAGTCGGATATGATCGCAACATTCAAAGTATTTATTTCAGTTCCATCCAGTTGAGGATCGTATTCATCACGCCGGTATGGACGGTTGTGGAGGAACTGTGCTACTGGCTGTCGTGTCGATGAGGCCTTCACAATGGATGATCTAGTTGACTCGATCTCTGCTGATACTTCAGGGGTGCGTTGTGGTCGTGTCAATGTGCAGGTCCTCAATCTCACCTGGATATGGCCTGAATCCGGCTGACTACGATAAGCCTCGGGATAAACAGAAAGACTAATATTAGCGTAGATTCCATTTCTTCTTCTGATGTAACGAGTACATCTGGTGAAGTGTTCCCGGTTCGGGCTGACCTAATTTATGCAGCCTAATAATCCTTTAACGGATTTGAAAATATAAATTCGAGAGAAACCAGATCTGAAGAAAGACTTTCTAGCTCAGCTGGGATTCGAACCAGGAACCTTCTTGTTGTGAGGAGACAGTGTTTTCCACTGAGCCGCTTGTGCTTCCCTTATGCATAGACATACATACAAACATACATATATCATACTATTTTTCATGTTTATATGTAAAATAAAATAAAATTAAAAACATTTACGGGAACAAAACTCTGTGTAGATATAAACACAGATCAGTGTTCACTGAGGATTTTACTGTGAATGTTGTACATTTCAGCATCTATCCAAACAATGTTAAATGAAACACTGAGACAATGTTTTTGAAGAAGTTAATGAGATAATTAAAGGGATAGTTTACCCAAAAAATGAAAATTCTATAATTTACTCACCCTCAAGTTGTTCAAAATCTGTATAAATTTATTTTTTATGCTGAAAACAAAAGAAGATATTTTGAAGAATGTGTTAAACTGAACAGTTTTGGGGCACCATACTGACTTCCATAGTAGTTTTTTTCCTACTATGGAAGTCAATGGTGCCCCAAAGTGGCCTGGTAACAAACTTTCTTCAAAATATCTTCCTTGGTGTTCAACAGAACAAAGAAAATTATACAGATTTTGAACAACTTGAGGGTGAGTAAATGATGATAGAATTTTCATTTTTGGGTGAACTATCCCTTTAAGTGATCAAATAATAGATGATTGAACATTTGCTAAAATCAAGCAGAGGAGGATTAAACAAACAGCATTACCATCTTTACTTATTACTAACCAGACTGACTTTATTTCTGTCACACATCTACAGAGGTTATTATTGAGAATTAACAGAAGTTTAGATGTTGATGTTTGTTTCATTTGAAGTCACCATCAAGGTGGAGAGTGTTGCTAGTTGGGATCTTGGTCCTCATTCTTCTTCTGTTAGCTTTTATTTGGCTGTTATAACTGTGTTTGTAAAACACATTTGTTGTGGCAAAAAAAAAAAAAAAGCCTAGATGAAGCAGGATAAATTGTTATCAACTCCTTGTTATAGAAAAATGGTAAAATGAGCATCTAATGGTATGTTTTTAATTAAACTGATCTGAAGGTGGGTAAAGCATGCACAAGATTTGATTGAGTATATCATGAAGTCACACACATAGACATCATTATTTTGGATATGATTCACAATAATGGTGACAATCAAAACTAAAAAACTCATCCTTGTTTTGATTGTCACCATTGTTGTGAATCACATGCAAAATCTTGATGTCTGTGTGTGACGACATGATTACTCCCGCTCAAATGTCTTGTGCACATGCTTTTTATCTAGCTTCAGGATAACTGATAATTTAATGCTATTGGTGCAATAATGCAGTTTTACAAGGTTGGTGGACGTAAATGCCAAATATAAACAGAAAATTAAAAACCGAAAAGTAGATTTTTACTCTGTGATGATTTTGTTATCAACAAGAAGTTGATTTGGCTTTATCTGGACTTTCTTCGCCAAAACAAATGTGTATTGTCACAAGACATTGTGACAAATGTGTCCCACAGCTACAGCAGCCAATGAAAAGTTAACAGATGAAGTACAAGGACCAAGATCCCAACTAAAGCAAACACTCTCCACCACGATGGTGACTTCAAATGAAACAAACACCAACAAATAAATCTGTTAATTCTCAATAATTTCTGTATACGTGTGACAGTAATAAAGTCAGTCTGGTTACTAATAAGTGAAGCTGGTAATGCTGTTTGTGGAGTTTAATCAGATTTTGAGAGGTTCAGCGTCTTTTACTTGCAGTTGATTTTATCAAATGCTGAATCATCAGTTATTTGATCAGTTAATTATCTCATAAACTTCAACATTGTTTCAGTGTTTCTTTTAACATTGTGTAGATTGGACTTATATAAACACAGATCAGTGTTCACTGAGGATTTCACTGTGTATGTTGTACATTTGAGCATCTATCCAAACAGAGTTTTGTACCTGTAAATGTTTTTTATTTTATTTTATATACAAACATGAAAAAGTCTGAAATATATATAGTTTAAATATATATAGTATAATTTTTTAAGTAATTATTCTATAAGTATGTGAATTTTATGAATGTGTCTAAGGGCAGAACAAGTGTCTCAGTGGAAAACACTGTCTCCTCACAACAAGAAGGTTCCTGTGGTTCGAGTCCCAACTGATCCAAAGATGAAAGATGAAAATCTCGCAAAGCCTCCTAAAGACTGAGCGTTATTACTGCCCCCTAGAGGAGCATGATGAAGTTGTTCTGAATGAGTTTGACATTCAAAATTTAAATAAATTAATGTAAATTCATACAGTGTTCAATCTCTGCTTCACAGGGTGTGTCCTTTTACCTGGACCTAAAAGAACATTTCCATGCAGGTTTTTCTCTCATTTGTAAATCAGGGTAAATGCTATTGAATTAAATTCAAATCTGATAATAAATTCATTTAATATACATACAGTTTTCTATGTCAACTTCAAATGTTGTGTGTTGTTGCTGGCTCCTAGAAGAACATTTTTATGTTGCTTTTAGTCACAGAACTGTAGCACAAGGCGAGCTATTGATATTCAAAGAAAGACATGAGCTCAGTGAAAATAAATAAGTGTTCTAACTCAACTTTTAATGCTGTGTGTCGTTATTGGTTTCTAGAAGAACATTTTAAGGTTGGTTTCATCCAGGAAACAATAGCATAACGTGTTATTGAAAGCAACAATTGAGAAAAATCCCGCAAAGCCTCCTAAAGACTGAGCGTTATTACTGACCCCTAGAGGAACATGAGGCAATTGTTCTAACTGAGTTTGACATTCAAAATTTAAATAAATTCATTTAAATTCATACAGTGTTCAATCTCTGCTTCACATGTTGTGTCTTGTTACTTGGACCTAAAATAACATTTTCATTCATATATTTATGTCATTTGTAATTCAGGATAAATGGTATTGAATTAAATTCAAGCCTGTTGAGAAATTAATTTAAAATACAGTTTTCCATCTAAATTCCAAAGGGTGTGTGTTGTTGCTGGCTCAAAAAAAAAAAAAAAAGAAGAAAAAGAAAAAGAAAAGGTTTTAGTCACAGAATTATAGCAGAAAACTTTTTTGTTTATTTGTTTTTTAAAAAAACAATGTTATTATCCAATTAAATAATCGTATATTTCCCCACATGCAATGTTCACACACAAACACACATAACTCACACAGCAAAAAAATAATGTGTTTACATCTTATGTGGTTACATCTAAAATTAATTTATTGTACTGAAGTAAAAGTGTTATTTAACATTTAGAAAGCATTAAGTTACACCAACAAAACTAAACCTACGCTTGGGATGAGGTAAACAGCTCTTTCACCGGTTGCGGTATGGGTGACCACCTGGTTATTGCTCTGTCACAGGGCATAGATGTGAGTTGTAAGAGATATATTTTTACTACTGTTATACCATGTAAATATTGATTTAAATTATTTGTAAAGCATGTTTGCTTTGTTGGATTAAAACGTGTTTTAAATCGCTAATAAGCTTTGTTAATTTTAGTTAAAATGAATTAAACAGGCTTGAATTTAATTCAATAGTATTTAACCTGAATTACAAATGACATAAATATATGATTAGAAATGTTGTTATGGGTCTAAGTAACAAGACACAACCTGTGAAGCAGAGATTGAACACTGTATGATCTTGAAATAAATGTATTAATCGTTTGAATATCAAACTCAGTCAGAGCAACTTCATCATGCTCCTCTAGGGGGCAGTAATACCGCTCAGTCTTTAGGAGGCTTTGTGAGATTTTTCGCAATTATTGCGTTTCAATAGCATGCCTTCAGCATCACTTTTGACAGTAAAACCAACATCAAATTATTCTTCTAGGAACCAGAGACTAGACACACCCTTTGAAGTTGAAACAGAGCATTGTATTTATTTTTAATTCATTTATGTATTATCTTTATTTTCAATAACATGCTTTCTGCTGCAGTTCTGTGGATAAAACCAAAACCAAAATGTTCTTTTAGGTCCAGGTAACAGGACACACCCTGGGAAGCAGAGATTAAACACTGTATGAACTTAAATGAATTTATTTAAATTTTGAATGTCAAACTCAGTTAGAACAATTGCCTCATGTTCCTCTAGGGGGCAGTAATAACGCTCAGTCTTTAGGAGGCTTTGCGGGATTTTTCTCAATTGTTGCTTTCAATAACACATGTTATGCTATTGTTTCCTGGATGAAACCAACCTTAAAATGTTCTTCTAGAAACCAATAACGACACACAGCATTAAAAGTTGAGTTAGAACACTTTATTTATTTTCATTGAGCTTATGTCTTTCTTTGAATATCAATAGCTCGCCTTGTGCTACAGTTCTGTGAATGAAACCACCCTTAAAATGTTCTTCTAGGAGCCAGCAACAACACACAACATTTGAAGTTGACATAGAAAACTGTATGTATTTTAAGTGAATTTATTATAAGATTTGAATTTAATTCAATAGCATTTACCCTGATTTACAAATGAGAGAAAAACCTGCATGGAAATGTTCTTTTAGGTCCAGGTAACAGGACACACCCTGTGAAGTTGAGATTGAACACTGTATGAATTTAAATGAATTTATTTAAATTTTGAATGTCAAACTCAGTTAGAACAATTGCCTCATGTTCCTCTAGGGGGCAGTAATAACGCTCAGTCTTTAGGAGGCTTTGCGGGATTTTTCTCAATTGTTGCTTTCAATAACACGTTATGCTATTGTTTCCTGGATGAAACCAACCTTAAAATGTTCTTCTAGGAACCAATAACGACACACAGCATTTGAATGCGAGTTAGAACACTTTATTTATTTTCACTGAGCTCATGTCTTTCTTTGAATATCAATAGCTCGCCTTGTGCTACAGTTCTGTGACTAAAAGCAACATAAAAATGTTCTTCTAGGAGCCAGCAACAACACACAACATTTGAAGCTGACATAGAAAACTGTATGTATTTTAAATGAATTTATTATCAGATTTGAATTTAATTCAATAGCATTTACCCTGATTTACAAATGAGAGAAAAAACCTGCATGGAAATGTTCTTTTAGGTCCAGGTAACAGGACACACCCTGTGAAGCAGAGATTGAACACTGTATGATCTTGAAATAAATTTATTAATCGTTTGAATATCAAACACAGACAGAGCAACTTAAACATGCTCCACAAGGGGCAAGTAATACCGCTCAGTCTTTAGGAGGCTTTGTGAGATTTTTCGCAATTATTGTGTTTCAATAGCATGCCTTCAGCATCACTTTTGACAGTAAAACCAACATCAAATTATTCTTCTAGGAACCAGAGACTAGACACACCCATTGAAGTTGAAACAGAGCATTGTATTTATTTTTAATTCATTTATGTATTATCTTTATTTTCAATAACATGCTTTCTGCTGCAGTTCCGTGGATAAAACCAAAACCAAAATGTTCTTCTTGGATCCAGTAACAGGACACACCCTGTGAAGTTGAGATTGAACACTGTATGAATTTAAATGTATTTATTTACATTTTGAATGTCAAACTCAGTTAGAACAATTGCCTCATGTTCCTCTTGGGGGCAGTAATAACGCTCAGTCTTTAGGTGGCTTTATGGATTTTTCTCAATTGTTGCTTTCAATAACACATGTTATGCTATTGTTTCCTGGATGAAACCAACCTTAAAATGTTCTTCTAGGATCCAGCAACAACACACAACATCTATATTTGAAAAATTAGTCTATATGTATTTTATACAAATGTATTATCACATCTGAATCTCAATAGCATTGCTTTTGCATCACTTATGATAGTAAAACCAACTGAAAGCAGTTCTTTTAGGACATAGTAATAGATCACACTATTTGAATTTGGGATTGAATATTATGGTTTTTCCTCAAAATGTAAAACTTCTTTTTCTTAATAACATTGCTATTACCACTACTTTTATTATTTCCAATATGTAACATTTACAGTCTTTTACCAGGTGAGACTGAGTGTGTGTATGTTTCAAAGTTTTGTGTACACAGTTTGATCGACTTTTTCCCAAGAGTAAAGTATATGGATGGAAAAATTGAGCGTATTCCCTCTTCGTTTTGTACTTTGTAGACGGTCCCTATCTGCTATTTTACATTACAAAATGAATAGGTTTCTCATACAGCAAAGCAGATTAAACACATAAACTACATTGTGTGTCCTCTTCTACTTTTTCAAACAATTCGAACACAACTTGTTTTTTGTTCTTATACTGAATCGTTATTGATCTATTGAAGTATTTTCGAAGTTGAATCTCTGACGAATGTCAAACGTCCAATGTCAAACCAACTTTATATCGGTGATTTGGTGCTACAGGACGAATGGCAGGATAAACAGGGAGATTTGCGGAGAGAGCGACATCTCCAGGACCGACAGCCTACATGGGAAGAGATGCAAAGGGAAAATGATGAGCTTCGCAGCTGCATTCAACATCTGCCAGAGATTCTAACTGCATTGCAGGGCTTAAAAGCTGAAAATGCTATAATGAAACGTGAGATTCAGCAGCTAGCCACAAGTATGGCCGAGACATCCAAAACAGTGCCCCCAGTGCCAGCTCCTTGTTTCCATGCACCAGAAACATGTCGCAGCCAGCCAGTACCCTCCACACATGGCAGAGACTTTCAAGAATATCCCTCTGCACAGATCAGACAGATAACAGAACAGGTGCAGGCATGCACTCTTTCACCCATACGAGATAGCCAGCCTCAAGCTACATCAAGCTATTGTACACCTACTCAGAGATTTGGTGCTCATTCATATGCTCAGCCTCTTACGTATACTGACCCCATCCACTATGATGAAAGGGCTTCCAGAGACAGCAATCACCGTCACATGGGTGTCAGTGAATCCTACCCTGTACCACGATCTGCGCTGCCACACTTCCATGAGAGGACCTATAGAGGACCTAAGCCTTCTATACCTTGCTTGACGACAGCAGATCCAAGAGAGTTTTCAAGGTTGCGTATGGCTTTAGAAAACCTCCTTCCTGATGACGCCACTAAACGTTTCAAATATCAGATCCTTGCAGATCATTTGCAGTTAGAAGAGGCGCTGCTAGTGGCTGATTCATATTGCAACTCGACACACCCCTATACAGATACCATGCAAGCACTAATTAAGATGTACGGACAGCCACACAAGCTGGTTCTACAGAACATTGCTGAAGTCATGGAGGGGCCAAGCATCAGAACTGGAGATGTAAAGGCTTTTAAGTTGTTTGCACTCCGTCTGCGCTCTTTAGTGAGCATGTTGGAACAGCTGGGACCTGAGGGGACTGTTGAATTAGACTGTGGTTCACATGTATCAAGACTTCAAAGCAAGCTCCCTCATGAGCTGAGGACAAGCTTCAAGAGATACATACACCCACTGAGGGTAACCATACCTACTCTCCTCGATTTTTCTAACTGGCTAGAGTATGAGCTCCAAGTTCAAGATGATGGCTCCAAGATGACAAGTATCAGAAAAAGGAAAAAGAAAAAGGAAGGCCGCCGTGACCCAAGAGCTCAGAGGAAACCAACCTATATTCTGCTGGGCACTGAGAAACCTACACTGGGAAGTGAAACTCAGGCATCTGTCTCAGAGGTAACATCTAAACCTGTTAGATTCAAAGGGAGATCACAAGCATATTGCCCTTACTGTGACAATGTCAATCACTTTTTGAATGGGTGTTCCAACTTTAAAGAGCTCACCAAGGAACAAAAGGAAAGCTGGATCCGTAAAAACAATCGATGTTGGTGCTGCGGACGTAGTCATCATGCTTTCAAATGCAACCTGAAAGCCCCATGTAAGATGTGTCACAAGAAACATCTCTTAATTTTGCATGATGTGAATGAACAGACTGTGAATGACACAACTGTAACCGACAGCAAAGAGAGCTCCTGTCTGGTTAACACAACCAAGGACATCTTGTATGTTGATCGTCCCCTCTACAGCCGCAAGGTTCTCCTAAAGGTGAGCAAAGTTATAATTGCCAACGGGGACAAATCAATTGAAGCGTATGCTGTGTTAGATGATGGATCTGAGAGGACCATCCTGCTCCATCCTGCTGCCGTTAGAACTCAGCTAGGCTGGACACTACAAGGCCCTACACACGAAATCAAACATGGCCTTAACTCTCATCAGTGCCTCTTTACTGCCATTTCTCCCAATGCTGACCTTTTTGCTCAAGTGGAAAAGCTGTGGCAGATGGATGTAATCCCGTATCGTAGTGAGAAAGTAGTGACACGTTCAAAGCTTGATCAAGAGGCCATCAAACTCCTACAAGAGAAAACAGTGAGAGTTAATGGGATCATGCGGTATGCTACACCGCTCCTTCGCGTGCAGAATATGCCAACTTTGCACATGCCTAAAGAAGCGGTACTGCCACAATTGAGAAGCATTGAACGCAAGCTGTTAAAGAACCCCAAACAGGCCTGTGCTTACAAGGCTGAGAATGAAAGGCTTAAGAATGCTGGCTATGTAGAGAAACTGAAAACATGTGAAGTGGAGGAAATACAAGAATCATGGTATATTCCCCACCATATGGTCGAGCATAACGGCAAGAATCGTGTTGTTTACAACTGCTCATTCCAGTACAAGGGCCAGAATTTGAATGAACTGTTTCTTCCAGGTCCTACCTTGAGCCCTACCCTGTTAGCTGTGTTACTTCGCTTCCGGGAACACTCCACAGCCATAAGCAGTGACATCCGAGGGATGTTTCATCAGGTGAGGCTGCTCCCTGATGACAAATCAGTACTTCGTTTCCTGTGGAGAGACATGGCAGTAGACCAAGCTCCAGATGTTTACCAGTGGCAGGTACTTCCATTTGGCACGACATGTAGCCCCTGTTGTGCCACGTTTGCCCTGCAGAAGCATGTGCTGGACCACAGTCAACCAGGTGACCAGGTGAGAGAAGTTATTGAAAAGTCATTTTATGTTGACAATTGTCTACACAGTCTTACAACCAAAGATGCAGCTAAAGACCTAGTTGATCAGCTCTGTGCCCTCCTGGCGGAGGGAGGATTTGAATTGCGGCAGTGGTCCAGCAATTGTCCATCTGTGATCGCACACCTGCCACCCGAAGCAAGATCCAACAGCTGTGAGTTCTTTAGTCAGGGACTGCAAGATACTCCTGAATCCACACTTGGCCTTCTCTGGCATTGTCAGTCAGACACCTTACACTATAAACATCGGAATGTGGTCTGCTTTAGAGTAACTATGCGCAACATCTATCGTATCCTGGCTAGTCAGTATGATCCTCTTGGTTATATAATCCCCTACACCACGAGAGCGAAAATACTGGTGCAACACTTATGGGATAAAAAGCGTGACTGGGATGACCCGCAGCTACCAGAGGATCTGCTCAGTGCATGGAACTCATGGGAGAAAGAATTGAGTGGCTTGGAGAAGATTTCATTGCCTAGGTGCTACACAAGTCCACATATGGATCTTCTGTCAAGCCGACATGACATACACGTGTTCTGTGATGCGTCCGAACAGGCTTATGGGGCAGTGGCCTATTTGCGAACAGAGAACAAAGAAGGCCACGTTGAAGTTGCATTCCTGGCAGCCAGATCCCGTGTTGCACCTCGAAAGCAGCAGTCCATACCTCGCCTTGAGCTATGTGCAGCTCTCAACGGTGCCCAGCTCTCCAAGGTCCTTGTCACTGAACTCACCATCCCTATCTGTTCCTTAACACTATGGTCAGACTCTACGACTGTGCTTACCTGGTTGTTGTCGAGCTCTTGCAGCTATAAGGTGTTTGTGGGGACTCGGGTGGCAGAAATACAAGAACTCACGGCATCTGCGACCTGGCATTACGTACAATCCGAAGACAATCCTGCAGATAACATAACACGAGGTAAACATCTCTATGACCTCGGGGAAGGAAGCCAGTGGTGTCAAGGGCCCACCTTTCTAAGACTACCAACAGCCAATTGGCCCAAGCAACCATCCTTACCAGCTGAAGAGCAGAGCAACGAGTTAAGGCAGTCTGCATTCTGTGGAATGACTACGGTTATCCCTTTACCAAATCCACAGCAGTATGACACACTAAGTGAATTCATTGATGCATGTAGCCAGCAGATTCATGGGTTGGCAAACATTGCTTGTGCTGACAAACGTAGAGAAGTGGAACTAGTGGTGCTTCGTCAAACGCAGACGGAGTGCTTCCCTACTGAGATGGTCCAATTGAAGTTAGGGAAGCCAGTATCGGGTACGAGTAGGCTAGCTTCTCTCTCTCCTGTGTTTGACCCTACCACTGCACACATTTGTGTAGGTGGGCGCCTAAGATGCTGCAGTGAGACAGAATTGGATTCCATCCACCCTATCGTCCTTGCCCCTCAACATCCTGTGACCAGACTCATTATAAAGGATTATGATGAAAAGCTGTGCCACCCTGGGCCAGAACGAGTGTTCGCAGAGATAAGGAGGACCTATTGGGTACTGCGAGGCCGTGAAGCAGTTCGGCGACACCAGCGATATTGTGTAGAGTGTCGACGATGGAAAGGACAACCACAAGTTCCCCGTATGGCTGACTTGCCACCTGCAAGACAACAGCTATTTAAGCCTGCTTTCTTCTCAACTGGCATAGACTGTTTTGGCCCTTACACAATCAAGATTGGACGTCGAAATGAGAAGAGGTGGGGCATATTATTCAAGTGCCTTACGACCAGGGCTGTGCATATAGATCTCTTATCTAGTATAGATTCAGACTCATTCTTAATGGCTCTGAGGCGTTTCATTGCGCGGCGTGGGAAACCCTTTGAATTGTTAAGTGATCAAGGCACTAACTTCAAGGGTGGAGAACGAGAGCTGAATGAATCATTTGCTTCATTGCACAGCGAACTGCAAAGTCATCTTGCTTCCCAACAAATCAAGTTTGTCTTCAATCCACCGGGAGCACCCCACTTTGGAGGATGTTGGGAGCGGGAGATCCGTTCAATTAAAACAGCTCTCCAAGTCACCATCGGAGCACAGACTGTGACGGAAGAAGTTCTGAGAACAGTCTTAATCGAAATTGAAGGGATCCTCAATTCAAAACCCCTTGGCTACACGTCCTCCAATATCTGTGAAATTGACCCAATCACTCCCAACTGCTTTCTCATCGGACGCAGAGATGCCTCCTTGCCCCAAGTGATCTATCAGGAATCCGATGTCCTGAGCAAATGCCGCTGGCGACACAGTCAACTGCTGGCTGATCATTTTTGGAGACATTTCATTAAGTATTATCTGCCCAGTCTTCAAGCTCGCCAGAAATGGAGGGTAGAAAAAGAGAATCTGCAAATTGGTGATGTGGTGATGGTTGTTGACCCGCAGCTTCCTCGAGCATTATGGCCAGTGGGGAAAATCACTGAAGTGTTCCCCAGCTCGGATGACAGAGTAAGGTCGGTTACTGTGAAAGTTGAGAAAAGAACATACACTCGACCAGTAGCTCGTCTTGTCAAACTTCCGGCCCTATCTGATGATTGATGTAATTCAGAGTCCTTTTGTTAAGATGTGCGAATTCAAGCACTGAATTCGGGGGCGGCTGTTCAAAAGGCTCCTTTAATTTTCTCTATGACGAATCGAAACCTGCAACATCATGACAGATCACGTGGCAAGGGAACAGAGCAGGTGCGCTGAGCAGATGCAGTGAACGCAGTTACCACGATTAATCTGCTCAATCTCACATTGGTCAACAGCATCCTTAGTTTACTGATGATATATTGTGTGCGTACATACAAAGTAAGTGTGTTTTGTTTATTCTTTTGTGTAATTTTCCAATTGTTCTCATGCCGCGATTCGGATGCATCTAGCGCCATTGCGCCATGTGATTGCATATTTACGGCATTATTTACTCAATTGTACTGCACATTTATTTCCTTAATGTTAACTTGAAACTACTATAATTAATCTGTGATTTCATTCGAGATCTGTTAATGTTAAAGCAAGTTATTTTCGTGATTAAGTGCTTGTTTATCATATTTTGACTGCACGTAGTTGCCAACGATGCGCTGATGGCGCCATCTTGTGGACTTGCGTTGAATATCCTGTATTTAATGCTTTAAATTGTTATTGAAATGCTTGGTTTGTAGCTGGGTTTGTATCTGTGGAGATTTCTATTGTATGATGATTGTGCCTGTAAATGTTTAATGTTTGTTGTGAATTTATCACTAATGTAAAGTTATTTCTGTATTTCATTACAGAACCACACACACCCTTTTGCTTTACCTTTAATCAGTAAACTCATTGAAAGATATTCTGGAGTGTGCTGAGTGAATTCCTCATTGATGTCACTACACAGTTCTGACCGACTGTCTGCAGGGGTTCGAATTAAACTGAACTAGTGCAAAGCTTAACCTCCGCTATAGTTGTTATAAAGATATTTCAATTTCACAAAGAAATATACAGCATTTTGTCTGAGAAAAAGACACTTTCTCATTTAAATCTCATTTTGTTAAAAAAAATCGTGAGAAAATCGAATCGTGAAACCAGTATCGTGAATCGTATCGAATCGTGAGTTGAGTGAATCGTTACATCCCTAATTCGAAAACGGTAAAACTCAACTATTTAACTCTAGGGGAGTTGGAAAATGAGCCTATTTTCAAAACAAGTGGAGTGTTCCTTTAAAGTATAAAAGTAAAAGTAATGCAAGGAAAAAAAAATGGCATTAAGGACAAAAGCTTAGGCAGCGCCACAGGGGCATACTGTGCACTCCACCTCCTCAAAAACATTTTTGAAAGGCCATAATGATTATACTGTTATATTAAAATGTTAATGTTGAAAAATTTGGGCATTTTAGTACAAATACATTAAAAAACCATATATGTGAACTACTAAGCATTAACGTGTTTCATGGAGCGGAAGATATGATGACTAGTTGCCTACAGGTATTGTAATGGTGCAAAAAGTCAGACTTCAGAGGCATCAGTAACCTTTATTGAATGTAAATGTACATCCAAGCTCAGCTGCAGGAATCTGAGAGAGCAACAGACAAAATTGGTATACCCAGGGCAGGCTTAGTAACAATTACCCTTGTATGGTTGTCTATATACAACAAACATTAGTGCTCTCAAAATGAATGATTAATCCAAGCGATTAATCAAAATAATCAAAATCAAAAAATAACACAAACCTGATACCTTCCTGGTATGTACTATGCTCAATTCTATAGCAACAATGTCACATTTAAGGGCCAGTCTTCTTCAAGGAGGAAAAGAAGTCCTCTTCCTCAGATGATTGGGAGCCTTCGCTGATGTGATTCTCAGCCTGACAGTCCAAGTGGCTTCTGATATAGTCAAGGCCTGTGGAATAAAAAACAAAAATCAGGACAGTATTGTAATTGGTGTATGTTTGTATGTGTGTATGTGTGTGTGTATATGTCAAATTTTTATTTTTCTAGAAAGAACTCTAGCTGCCGCATTT
Source organism: Chanodichthys erythropterus (assembly GCF_024489055.1). Lineage (NCBI taxonomy): Eukaryota > Metazoa > Chordata > Actinopteri > Cypriniformes > Xenocyprididae > Chanodichthys > Chanodichthys erythropterus. Next base: position 28,344,969 of record NC_090234.1, read on the forward strand.
TGGACCAACTGTAATTTGTTTAAAAGCCGAGCAGAACAACCACCCAGTAGAGCGTTACAATAATCTAGTCTTGAGGTCATGAATGCATGAACCAACTGTTCCGCATTTGTCATTGAGAGCATATGTCGTAATTTAGATATATTTTTTAGATGGAAGAAGGCGGTTTTACAGATACTAGAAACATGACTTTCAAATGAAAGATTGGTATCAAAGAGCACACCCAGGTTCCTAACTGAACAACCACCCAGTAGAGCGAACAACCACCCAGTAGAGCGTTACAATAATCTAGTCTTGAGGTCATGAATGCATGAACCAACTGTTCCGCATTTGTCATTGAGAGCATATGTCGTAATTTAGATATATTTTTTAGATGGAAGAAGGCGGTTTTACAGATACTAGAAACATGACTTTCAAATGAAAGATTGGTATCAAAGAGCACACCCAGGTTCCTAACTGAGGACGAAGGTTTAATGGAGCACCCGTCAAGTGTTAGAGAGTATTCAAGGTTTTTTCGTGAGGAAGTTTTTGGTCCAAAGATTAGGATATCATTTTTTTCTGAATTTAATAATAAGAAATTTCTTGTCATCCAGTTTTTAATGTCAGCTATGCATTCTGTTAGTTTTGTGAATTTGTAGGTTTCGTCAGGGCGCGAGGAAATATAGAGCTGAGTATCGTCAGCGTAGCAGTGAAAACTAACACCATGCTTCCTAATTATCTCTCCTAAGGGAAGCATGTACAGAGTGAAAAGCAACGGTCCTAATACTGAGCCTTGTGGTACCCCATATTTAACCTGTGATCGATACGACATCTCTTCATTAACTACCACAGACTGATAACGGTCAGATAAGTATGATTTGAACCATGCCAAAGCAATTCCACTAATGCCAATATAGTTTTCAAGTCTTTTTAAAAGAATGTTATGATCGATAGTGTCAAAAGCAGCACTGAGATCTAATAACACTAATAGAGAAATACAGCCACGATCGGATGATAGGAGTAGATCGTTTGTAACTCTAACGAGAGCAGTCTCAGTACTATGGTATGGTCTAAATCCTGACTGGAAATCCTCACAGATTCCATTTCTTTCTAAAAAGGAGCACAGTTGTGTTGAAACTGCCTTTTCTAGTATCTTTGACAGAAAAGGTAGATTCGAGATTGGCCTGTAATTTACTAAATCTCTCGGATCTAGTTGAGGTTTTTTAATAAGAGGTTTGATAATAGCCTGCTTAAAGGTTTTTGGCACGTGTCCTAGTGTTAAAGATGAATTAATTATATCAAGAAGTGGACCTACGACCTCTGGAAGCATTTCTTTCAGTAGTTTAGTCGGCATTGGGTCTAACATACATGTCGTTGATTTTGATGATTTGATAAGTTTAGATAATTCTTCCTCTCCTATAGCGGCGAATGATTCTAGTTTTACCTCAGGGACACTACAGTGCACTGTCTGAAGCGAAACTGTAGACGGTTGCATGTTTATAATTTTCTCTCTAATATTATCAATCTTGCAAGTAAAGAAGTTCATAAAGTCATTACTGCTGTGCTCTATGGAAACATCAGCAGTTGAATCTCTGTTTCTAGTTAATTTAGCCACTGTGTCAAATAAATACCTAGGATTATGTTTGTTTTCTATTAAGAGATTTGAAAAATAAGTAGATCTAGCATTTCTTATGGCTGTTCTGTACTCAATCATTTTTTCTTTCCACGAAAGGCGAAAAACTTCTAGTTTTGTTTTCTTCCAACTACGTTCAGCTTTTCTAACAGCTCGTTTTAGAGCCCGAGTGTGCTCATCATACCACGGCGTTGGATTAGTTTCCTTAATCTTCTTTAGACTTAAAGGAGCGACTGCATCTAATGTGCTGGAAAAGAGATATGTATATGTGTGTGTGTGTGTGTTCATTTCAAACTCAGTTATTTCATAGTTATATTTCACTGTCTCCGTAGAAATTACACTTATTAATGGCATTTAAGAAGTGAGACACTTACCAAGTTTGAGGATATTTTCGTCACTAGTCCAGCAGGTCTTAAATTTGGGAACTAGAATTGCTGCGGCTATCAGCTCTGGATCTGCGAGCATCTCGCCAAAGCGTTTTTCAAGACCTGAGAAAAGTGCAGCAATCAAAGGTTCACAGAACTTGGAGGTGACGTGAAGGTGCTGGAGCTTGGTCCTTAGTAGAGTTATGGTGGGGACCAACCATCCCATCTGTACTCTGGTTTCTCCCTGAAGAACATCCAGTGCCTTTGCAACTGGGCTCATTGTCTGCAATATTCTGCAAGAAATGCAAGTTCCACTGGAGTAAACCTGTACAAAGAAGAAAAGAAAAACACAACATGGAACATTTAGCCTACTTGACCTTCAACTGGAGGAACTGATAATTAAAAAGGAAAAATATTGCCATCTGAGACTTTTAAAAATGTAGTTGTGTTGCTACAAATCACATCCATAGTAAAAATGGGGACTGTATACTGGCGTAGTGCATACATGTGTTTTACATTATTCAAAGTATAAAACTATGACCTAATCGATTGTTTATCACTTCATTAAGTGAAAGGCAGAAAAACAAGCACTTACTTAGGTGTATCTAGTTCACTGCAGACAGCTGCAAGGGCTCCTTCACCTTGTTCTCTTGTTATTCTCACTATTCTTTCTACGGCTGAGGAGTGAATTCCACCGTGTAGCAACAGGCCTTACGAGTTGGAGTTTGCAGTGGTCTTCAATTACTGCCCATAAACTCTAAAGGCTTTTAGGAAGTTTGATCCGTTGTCAGTTGTTGTGCGTACGATCTTCTCTCTGATATTGAATTCTGTGTGAATATCATTTAGGGCACCAGCCAGGGCAGAAAAGGTATGGGACCCTTTAAGTTGCTTGCATGCCAGGGCATCACAGGATCTCTGCATGGTCTGAGGGTTAAACCAGTGCGCAGTGACACCAAGGAAACCGCGACGGTGTGCCATCCAGCAGTCTGTTGTTGTTGCTATGAACTGAATTTCACTAAGGGCAGCTTTCAGTTTTTTTTTTAATTTCAACAGAGGCCTTTGTGACTTTGTTTACAACAGTATTGCGTGTCATGACATTTGTATTTGGCTGAAGATGTTGCACAAGATCAATGAAGCCCTGTTGCTGAACAATGTGTGGTGGGTGCAAGCTTTGAACAACAAATTGGAGGACTACTTTATCCACACTTGCCTGGGACACTCTTCGAGTCTCCCACAGCTTGGTTTGTTTGAAGGGTGGGCCCAAAAAACCTTCAGTGGATGACTTCCTTTTGAGAGCTGCTGAAGTAAGTTGCGTGTACCTCTCTAGATGAGTGGGGTGTTTCTTCTGTGGAGAAAATGAATGCACAGGCACAGACTGAGATACATATTATTTATCTCAAACCACAAAGTCAGACTATCTAGGACTTCCGCTGTAATGTCATGCTTGAAGTTCATGAATGAAGGTCAGACTACAAGTCTCACTGGTCTATGCGATTACTAAATACTTCTTAAGATAATCTTAAATACATCTAAGTGTACTCAACTGTGCTATTTTGAGACACCATGAAATATGAACTTAAATGTGCTTTTAATATACTATCTCTGTGTTTAAAAAAAAAAATATTTAGATATCACTTATAGTACATTTGACCCCATAGTGTACTAAAAGTGGTATCTAAATATATTTTTTTAAACACAGAGATACTATATTAAAAGCACATTTAAGTACATATTTCATGGTGTCTCAAAATAGCATAGTTGAGTACACTTAGATGTTCTTAAGATTATTTAAGTACTAAAGAAGAATGTATATTAAGGACAAAATTAATGTGCGAAAATAGAGCACTTTAAGCACTTTTTTTTTTTAAATGCACTTTTTTTTACCTGGGAGTACATGCTTTATCAACCAGCTGTAGACTATAGCTTTGCACAATAAACTTACAAATATTGCATACTGCAATAATATAACATAAATAACATTTGGCTAAAGTCGAATTTCAAATTTGTCAATAATCAACTGATAATAACAAAATTTCAGCTTACCTCAACATGCTTTTTCAAATTAGACGGCGAGTTTTTGAAAGCCATTAGTTCGTGGTACTCTGATGCGCAGAGCTTGCAGCGCATTCGAAAGGAGTTGTTTTTGCATCCAACCATTTCGAAAAAATCTTCCAGGTACGCCCAGGGATGTATAAGGTCTTCTTGGCTACCAACCTCCTCGCTGGTGCTTGGTTGGGACATTTCACTTGAGTTATCAGTCTCTGCCACGGACATCTTTCTACTTTCCAATGTTGGGGGTAACTTGCTGGAGTGTGACGTGATTTATGACATGTGCAGGTGTGATGGATCGCGTACAAACAAGGGTGTCGGAATGGTATATGTTTATACTTCTCATCCAACCACAGTCAAATTCACTCTATCGGGATGGCGCGATTTATCTGGATAGGTTTTTTTTTTTTTTTTTTTTTTTTTTACAATGACAAGCCAAAATGAAATAGGAGTAACGAGGCTATTTTTAAAATGTAAGGAGTAGAAAGTACAGATAATTGCGTGAAAATGTAAGGAGTAGAAGTAAAAAGTCGACTGAAAAATAATTACTCCAGTAAAGTATAGATACCCGAAATTTCTACTTAAGTAAGGTAACAAAGTATTTGAACTTCGTTACTTGACACCTCTGCAAGAAAACAAGTCTTTCAATAAACTGTGCATGATGGTTGCGCACGCAGCACGCCCGGTGTAGTCAGCTTCATTAACAAATGACTCTTATGAACCGGTTCTTTGTGAGTCAAAAACACACAGCGCAGCCAAGTTCACTTATGATTTTTCCCCTATTTGTTTGTGAATCAGAAAATTACTGCTTCCCGGCTAACTCAGAAGTCCTGTTAGAAATGTAATCCCATCCGAATCTGAGATTCATTTTCGTCATTGTTTCATCGACCGCCCGCTCCACTTTAATCATGAATAAAGGTCTTTTTGCCATCCGACGAAACAATAACTTGAAATCAATAAGGAAATCCAGATCACAGAAAATAATAGCGGAGTTAGGTAAGAATCTAAACGTATTTTAGCTTTTCTCGATTGCTAACACATTATAAGTGATTCAGTTGGCCCAGTTTCCAAAACCATTCGTGTCAGAAGAAGACCATACACTGCTATACACTGCTATACTGTATACTGTAATGAAATTTAGTCAAATGAGCAGAGGATGCTGAAATTACTTTTTCTGCAGTTGACAGTATACTGTATTGGGTGGCGTACCAAGTTCCCTTTCGATACTTCACCAGGGGCGCAGATAGGAATTTGTAACTGGGGGGGACCAAGCTGTCAGCAAATGATTTAAACTCAATTAGTTATTTGGCGTAATTTGGGCTTTAACTTGTGCTCAACATTCGGCAGACACTTTTATCCAAAGCGACTTACATTGCATTCAAGATACACATTTTACATTTTGTCAATTCTTGCTTTCCCTGGGAATCGAAACTATGATCTTGGCGTTGCAAGCGCCATGCTCTACTGTTTGAGCTATAGGAAAGCTAAACACTCTTTGTCCCTGGGTGGGCACGATCCACCAACCTTTCGATTAACAGCCGAAGTTATAATTTCATAATTTTTCTATACCTCTATAGAATTTCACAACAATGTGAAATACAACATATTCCTGAGAATGAATGGCTAAAACTACTATTTCAAATGTCTAAGAATAACTAAACATTTGAAATTTAAGTGTTAATTACAAGTTTGTTGCAATTTACAGAAATATATAAAAAAAAATTTTCATCCTAGCCCATAATTTAAGAATCTATATCCTCCGTTGCTCCATACAAAAAAAAAAAAAAAAACATGATTTCCTGCTATAAGAGGATGTCAAAAGTCTATGTAGGCCTTTATTTGTTATTTGCATAAACCTTGCACCACACACATTTACTTATTATAATTATTTTTATAGTGGCTTGCATGACAGTGAACTCAATTTATACAGTACAATGGGTTAAATGGTCAGATAAAACATTATTTCCATTGTTTGGCTAATTGACTACCATTCATATAACCACAGTTTTACCACAAATACCATGGTTAAACTCTGTTAGAGTAGCAAAACCATGGTTAATTTGTGGTTACCATGGTTTAACTATGGTTTAAATACATGGTTTAACTACATTTTTTTGGTTTTATTTGTAGTAAAACCATGGTTCATTTTCGTAAGGGCATTATTGTCAAACTAGCTATTCTCCTTCAAAAAAATCTAACCTGCCACATATGGGAAAGTCAACAGGCACAGGATACTTACATTGTTTGTTTTTTTAAAAAACGAGGTGATTGTTTTTTGTCTCTTCATTCCGAAATCACCGACTCAGTCGGTGTCAGCTCAGTCATAGTATATGATCACTATGGTTACCGCTCTAAGTCCTACAGGCACGATTGAGGCAGCTACCAGCCCCTCATAGGACCCCGCGTTGCCAAGTCCGCGGTTTTCCATATGGGTTTTCCCGCAGAATTGGGCTACTTCATCACTATTTCCGCGGGCTGTTTTTCATGTCGCGGGTTGAAGCAACACCAAATGTGATTTTTACCGGGGAAACAGTCCCCCTGAAACGCGATTGGGCTTGTTTTGAGTAGCAATTGGGTGGGTTTTGTTGTAACCTGGCAACCCTCCGGCGTCACTCAGGAGTCGTAGCAAGCCAAGCGCACGCACGCACGCACGCACGCACGCACGCACGCACGCACGCACGCACGCACGCACGCACGCACGCACGCACACACACACACACACACAGAGAGAGAGAGAGAGAGCGTAAACGTCAGGTATCGTGTGTTTATTGACAGCAGAACAGCGTGAAGTGAGAACGTGACTACAAAGTAATAGTGACCGGTGTAGATTATTATTGTGTGTCACCTTGCTCTGCCCCGTTCGTAGGGGGGGACGGATCGGTCACTATGAATCTGGGGGGGACATGTCCCCCCCGTCCCCAGTGCCATCTGCGCGCCTGTACTTCACTTGTACTGCGTATGGGGAAAAGTCTCCCTTTTTCCCTGTCACTGAAGCCTTTTTCAATAACGCAGTGTAACTGCACCATCATTTGTTCACTCATAGACAAGTTTTTGAACCAATGGCAGTGTGGCATAGCTGCGTGGCCTATGGCGAGAAAGCTCGCAAACTTTCCCGCCGAAATGGGTGGGGTTAAGGGCTATATAAGCAGGCGTTTCGCCATAGGATTTCAGTGCTTTCTCCTTCAGCGACAACTTGTACTTCTCCTCGCTGATCTCTGCCTGAAGCCGAAGAAGCTCGCCGCCTTCAAGAAGCTCTCTCACGACGACGATGGTCACAGCGAGTGCGTCGCTTGCCTGGGCAAGTCCCACGCTGACGTCACGCTTGCTGGAGCCTCATGCCCACACTGCGAGAGCATGAGTCTCGGTTCCCTGCGAACTTGCGCCCTTCCGTCTCCTTCCTCCCGCGAGCCGGCAAGGAAGAGACAGCGGGGTAGAGCGACCCAGCGCCCGGAGTTTGGCGAGCTCACGCCGGCCCAGCCCCCGCGTGCCTCGCCCTCTCCTCCAAGGGAACATTCTCCCGTCTTGTTCTCCTGACCTGAGCAGCGTCCCTCTGCCGATGCAAGCGACCTCGTCTCGTTTGGAGGATCGGACGACGAACAGGATGACTCCATGTCCCTTGCTGCCTCCGAAGCAGAAGGTTGGGCTGGCGAGCAAATTTCGTTTCTGGGGGCAGTCTTCGACTCAGTCCGTATGACGGCAGTAGTCTCGTCAGAACGCGCTCTGGCGATTCTGCAGCTCGCGGGCTCAGTCAAGAACATAGCCTATCTCCCTCTGAAGCTTTTCCAGAGGTTGCTAGGGTTGATGGCTTCCGCCTCCCCGTTGCTGCAGCTCGGCCTTCTTCGGATGCGGCCTCTGCAGTACTGGTTGAAGTTCCGGGTTCCTCCAAACACCTGGCGGCACGGCCGCCTATGTCTCAAGGTCAATCGGGCCTGTCTTCTAGCCCTGAAACCTTGGTTGAACCCTGCCTGGTTCAGTCTTGGAGTACCCCTGCAGGCGGTCTCACGAAGGACGGTGCTCTCAACGGACGCCTCCAGGGGTTGGGGCGCTGTGTGCGAGGGCAGACCGGCCTTCGGCTCGTGGAGTCACGAGGAAAGCCGTCTACATATCAACTGTCTAGAGATGCTAGCAGTGATGAAAGCTCTTCAATCTTTTCAGGCTCACTTGACAGGACGCCATGTCTTAGTCCAATCGGACAGCATGACAGTGGTGTCATACATAAACCGTCAGGGAGGTCTCTCGTCCAGCCGCTTGTGCGCTCTGGTGAAACGCCTTCTGATATGGGCTCTGCCAAGACATCAGTCGCTCAGAGCGACTCATATTCCTGGCAAGACCAATCTGGGTGATCTCCTCTCTCATGCTAACAGAACGATCTGGCACCCACAGCCAGAGCTCTGGGCTTTACACCTCTGGTCCCTCGATGGGAGCCAACTAACCTCCCCGGGGACGTTCTAAACACCATTTCTCAGGCGAGAGCCCCGTCCACGAGACGCCTCTACGCTCAAAATGGTCAGTCTTTGTTGATTGGTGTTCCTCACGCAACATAGACCCTGTGGAGAGTGACGTATCCTTCATACTGTCTTTCCTCCAAGAGCGTTTGGATATGGGGCGCACCCCTTCAACGCTTAAAGTTTACGCGGCAGCCATCGCAGCGTTCCATGCTCCTATTGCCGGCCAATCAGTGGGTCGAAACGGCCTTGTAGTCTGTTTCTTAAGGGGTTCTAGGCGATTAAATCCACCTCGTCCCCTTACTGTGCCCACTTGGGACCTTTCTCTCGTCCTCAGGGCCCTAAAGGGTAACCGCTTTGAGCCGCTGCATTCAGCTGACCTCAGGTCCCTGACGCTAAAAACCGCTCTGCTACTTGCACTAGCATCGGTCAAGCGTGTTGGCGATTTGCAGGCCCTCTCTGTGAGCCCTGCATGCCTCGAATTCGGGCCTAATAATTCTAAGGTCATTCTGAAACCCAGGCATGTTCCCAAAGTGCTCTCAACCCCGTTTAGAGCGCAGGTCATCTCACTTTCCGCTCTTCCTTCCTCTACGGATGAACAAGAGCTGGAGAAGACCTATGTGGAGACCTATGTGGAGCGATCTCAGCCTTTCAGGCAGTCGGATCAGCTCTTTGTTAGTTTTGGTGGCCGCACCGAGGGGTCTCCGGTCTCAAAACGTCTCTCACATTTGATAGTCGACGCCATTAATCTGTGTTACTCCTCCCTGGGTGCTGAATGCCCCATAGGAGTTAGAGCTCATTCCACTAGGGGAATGGCTTCCTCATGGGCTTGGTCCAACGGAGTTTCCAAAAAAGACATCTGTGAGGCGGCCGGCTGGTCTTCGCCGTCTACTTTTGTCAGGTTCTACCATCTTGATGTCCCGACCTTACAAGCTCGGGTTCTTTCAGTGTGATTGGCGGCCCCTTATGTGTTCCGCCTCACGCCGTTACAGGATTAATTTCCTTTGTAGTGTAACAAGGGATACGGCGGCTTTGCCTTCTTGCTTGTTTTCCTGGTCCCCTCCCGGAATTAAGACAACTTTGACTTCACTTACACTCACGCAATTGTTTTATACTCCACAGATTTCTACAAAATATCAGTTCACACAGAGACCATAGTCTTCTTTAGTATTCACTAGGTATTAGTTTTATATCAAGAAAATGCAATTACCCTGCCTCCTTGTTAAGATTTTGGATGTATGTTGCTACACATTTGGCCAATGTATTAAATATTAGACATTGCTTACAATATTATTGTTATTTATATTGGTTTGTTTCTTAGAAATGCATTATACTGTATGGCCAGAGATGTACAGTTATTGTTAGATATGTGTGTGTGCCTGTCCATGAGAAGGAGCAGAGCTGGACTGCAGCACACAGAAGTGTGTGCGGTTCTGTGTGTATGTGCTCAAGGACATGGAGAACTGTGGTTCTACTCCTAGAACCTTATAAGGACATCAGCCATCTTGGCTCAGTTTACTGGAGTTCAAGGACACAAAAGCCAGACAGCTTGCACCTGCGAGGCCTTGAGAAGTGTCTGGAAACTTTGGGAAAGTTACAACGTATGTCAATCAAGAAGATAACGTAATGTCTGTGATAAACAACACGAGTATAAAAGACTGATGAGCTGATTGCCTCTTTGGATACTGATACGTCAGTACCCCCGACGCCTAGAAGCCCAGAGCTGAGGACAAGAAAACCCAAGCTGAACATGGGAAGCCCAGAGCTGACTATACCTTTGACTCAATAGAGTGATTACTGTATTTTATACTTTAATGATGAAGTTTTATTTGCCTTTACATTTTTGTTTATTATAAAAAGAAAAGTAACCAATTCAAAGAAATTTAATTGATTACAAATGTTGCCTATCTTAGCTTGATTTATAGCGTTTTAAGACTTTGAACAAGAACATACCACAGAGGAGTCTTCTGACCAAATTGTAAGTAATTTAAAATGCTTATAATTTAGGCCAGACTCGACTTACTTTACCTAACCTGAGAATAATAAATAATAAGGTTAAAAGGTGTTAAGATCAAAATATACACCGCAAAACAGTATATCACAAGAGATGTCAACAACAACTATTTTCAAGTAGCTATATATTTAGAATAAATGACAGCACCAAGGAGAGGGACATAGTTTCACTAATAATTTGTTTATTTTGCACAAATCAATAAATCGTTTTAATTTTTTGGTGTATTGGAATACTTATTTAATGAAGTGGACAATTTTAAGATTTTACAATTTTACAATTTTAAGGTCCATTTTTGCTGCCATGTCTTTTACTCTAATGGAAAGAAAACTTAACCCTAACCCTACACATTTAGGTGGAGTTTGTTTTAAGCCTACTACCCTCCGTCTGTTTGCATCTGTAGATTTCTTCTAAAAGAACCAAAATAAGCTAATCTATATATTTAAAAACATTAAGAATTTTTTTTCCTGAACTGTTAATACATTATATATTATAACTAATGCCTGCAGAGGACACCAAAAGCCTGCTGATTTTTGTTGTTAGACAGCACAGCACGATCGAATCCATGATCAAAGCCAACCATGATTAAAAATATATATATATTATTAGTTAAATAATAATATTCGGCCACTTCTTTGTGATAGAAATGCTACAGCCACTGTAATTTCTTCAACAAGAATATGTGGACATCAAACATGCAAAGACAGAGCGAGGGTTTAAACTTTTATTGATGTATTATCCTGTGTAAGTGTAGATTTAAGAATAGCATTATGTAGCTGATGCTGTATTATGATTTTTCAATAGTTTTAATAAACCATGCATCCTTAGAAAACTGTTTAATAATGTGGTTCATGGATGTGCGTCCATGGAATGCTTCTCTTCTGGTATTGACAGCCCAACATATCGGTCAAGTGTTTACCATGGTTCAAAACGCAATGCATAGCACAATACAATCATTTAAATTATAATATGACATATATTTCATTAGTATCAAATCAGGCAGATGCTAATTGTGGTCAAACTATTAATGCAGCGTTAAATGTATAAATAACCCTTAAATAGACAAAACTTTCAGGTTTGTGAACAGGCTAGCCTACCTGAAAGAAGTGCACGGTATGCATCCGTGCGGGCATGAATGGCGTGTCGCGGAGTGAGGGCATCATTCTGAACTCGACAAAGCCGACCTGATATAGTATTTTTTTAATTTGTTTTATACAGTAAATATATTTGTTTGACAGGGAAGCTGTGAGCAAACAGCAATATACATTCATTTATTAAAAATTAAAATCTAAACAATTCAAATATATCATCAATATCATTCTTTGGCATAGATTTCCGCAAGACGGTCTGTAGGTCTATTTTCACAAAATCCTTACAAGTCACACAATTTCTGAAACCTGACACTCAAACAGCAGAACCACACGCCAAATCTGCAAAACCATACACTAATTTTTTAGCCTTCGATTCAGTTTTCAATTTCATAAAACACTTTTTGCAAAACACATCACAATTCTTTATTTAGCATACAAAAATCTAAAAGGAAGTATCTTGATTTCCTTTTTCTAACACAACCATTGTTTCTGTCCAACTACACATGGTTGATGTGTTTCTTTTCTTTCGTACTTTGTAATACTGTTGTAACGAGGCGGGACTCATGGTAAGATCCAAATGCAAGCTTTTATTTAAAGTGAATATAGTCGTACAGGCTGGGTCGATCAGGGGCAAACAGGAACAGCAAGGAACAGGCAGAGTCGTAGTCAGAGTACAGGCGGAAGATCGAGGACAGGCAGATATCATTCACAGAACAGCAGACAAGGCAAGGATCAGGACAGGCAGCAATGGGTCAATAAACAGGTACAGGCAGGAACGGTAACAACAAACAGGCAGACAGGATATAACGCTCGGAAATGTCACACAGGGTAAACAAGACTTTGCTGTGAGTTGGTGTGTGTGAAAGTCCTTTATAGTCCAGGTAATGCGTATCAGCTGGGTGTGGTGATTAGTGTGGAGTGTGCATGGCTGTATGTGGCAACAGGTGATTGGTGGAGTGAGTGCATGTGATTGGAAGGGAGGATTGTGGGAAGTGTAGTCTACAAACTGACAGGAGCCGACCGTGATTGTGACATAACGCCCCCCTCCCGGAAGGCACATCCTCGCGGCGTAAAAGGAACAGCTAGGGAGGGGGGGTGGGTGCATTGGAGATGTAGGCAGACGGGAACAGGGTCTCCAATGCAGCCCCAGGAATTCAGGCAGCCACGGTGGGTCAGGTGCCACCGGTAACCATGGCGGGTCAGGAGTCTCTGATGGCCACGGCGGGTCCGATGGCTCAAACAACCACGGCAGGTCAGGTGGCTTGGGTAGCCACGGCAGGTCAGGTGGCTCGGGCAGCCACGGCAGGTCAGGTGGCTCGGGTAGCCACGGCAGGTCAGGTGGCTTGGGTAGCCACGGCACATCAGGTGGCTGAGACAGAACCAAGGCCGATGACGGCAGTGGCCGGGCAGGGTCCCCACCCACAAGCTCCCCACCCCTAGGTATACTGCCCCCCCCAAAAAAGTTCTTGGAGAAATCAACGGAGTGCGTAGCGGGTTGAAGGGCAAGGAGTTCAGGTAGCTCAGGCAGGGCAAGACGCTTGAGTGGCGCTGGCAGAGCGAGGAGCTCAGGTGGCACCGGCAGGGCGAGGAGCTCAGGTGGCGCCGGCAGGGCAAGGAGCACAGGTGGCGACGGAAGAGCGAGGAGCTCAGGTGGTGCCAGCAGGACAAGACGCTTGGTCGTAAGAGGGGGAAGAATAGAAGGAGCCTTCTTCTTCCTCCTCTTCCGAGGATGAGGCGATGGTTCACCGGTTGGAGCGTGTTCAGGAGCAGACTCACTGGCTGAAGCGGGTTCTGGAGCGGACTCAATGGCTGGAACGCCCCCCACATCCTTGAGCACTGCAGGGGCGGCCATCTTGCCCACGGGTACTGGCAAAGCAGCCATCTTGTCCAGCCCATAGCAACCGGCGAACTTGAGAGCGTTGCAACCGGCGAACTTGAGAGCGTTGCAACAGACGAACTTGCGTGCGACGCGTCCGGCAGGCTTGAGAGCAACGCGGCCGGCCGGCTGGAGTGCGAAGCAGATACCGGGCTTGAGAGCGAAGCAGCCGGCTGGCTGGAGCGTGAAGCGGCCACCGGGCTTGAGAGCGAAGCGGCCGGCTGATGCTTGGGAATTCCAGCCGCTCACGCTGAAATCAGCAATGGATCAGCCACACTGGAACGCAATCCACTCCACTGTCTGACTGATCTAGAGACGTGACGTTGCTCTGGGCAATCAGCGGAGACGTGACGTTGCTCTGGGCGATCAGCGGAGACGTGACGTTGCTCTGGGCGATCAGCAGAGACGTGACGTTGCTCTGGACGATCAGCGGAGACGTGGCGTTGCTCTGGGCGGTTTGCGAAGGCGTGACGTGGCTCTGGCCGTTCAGCGGAGACGTGACTGGGCTCAAGGTAATCAGTGCTGTCTTGACTGGATGTTTTTATTATGGTGATCGCCATTTTGTGAGTGTCATCTGGCGCGGCGGCCATTACACAACCAGGCGAGGATGTATGTATGTGGCAACAGGTGATTGGTGGAGTGAGTGCATGTGATTGGCAGGGAGGATTGTGGGAAGTGTAGTCCAGAAACTGACAGGAGCCAACCGTGATCGTGACAACTGTATTCACAACCACAAATGCTTACAGTAAAAAAAAAAAGTTTGGTTTCAATCTTGCTTTCATGTTTATCATGAATTTTTCAACATCTCTCTGCCTATTAAAAGCTTTAAACTTAAAGGGATAATTCACCCAAAATCTAAACTGTTATCATTAACTCACCATGTTGTTCAGACATCCTACTAACTATGAGTAACTTTGCAACTACATGTCAACTAACTCTCATTTAGAGTAGTTGTTATGTCCCCAGCTAGTCTAGGGTTTAGGGAACAAGTAACAGAATGAATATGGTGTGATGTGTGGAGGCAGCAAGGTGCAATTCCCAACCCCAGGGCTTTAACAAAGACCAAAGGCAACTCAATATCAAAAACAAGTTTATTATACATTTATTATACAGATGTGGGAGGATTAAGGCTTCAAGAGGGGGCAAGGCCAAAATAACAAACATAAACCCTCTAACTATTTAGGAAGAAACTAATCTACAAAAGGAAAGAAACCAAAAATACAATAATACGCTAATTCCCTAACTAGCTTAAACAAGAGAAAACAAGATATAAAGAAAATGGCACCCACCTCTCTACTAACCCTTCCCCAAATGATTAACAAGATAAACTTAGGTAAAGGAAAACAATAACAAAAGTATATACAAAAGGAAATGACTTACAAAACATAAGGGTTTTTTGGTAGCACCAAAGTACAACTAAAAGTGTCAACACAATGACACTAAAGAAAAAAAAAACAACCAACAAGATATTAGTCAAAAACAACTAATAACGCTTTCTGGGTTGGGAAAAGAAACCTCACGATGCAGCCTCTACACACACACACCAAGCTCTGTGCAGTGGTGCTGCTTAAATCCCCACAGCTTCCTCTCCTACTCCAATCACGTAAGATCACCAATCATTGGAGTCAGGTGGCAGCCATTACTTCCTGCTTATGGAAGTAGAGAGGAAAAACAGGGAGAAAGGGGAGAAAAAAAAAAAAACATACGTCCTTGGATGTAACAGTTAGTAGGATAAATTCTACTAGGTACCTGAGAGGTAAGACTTCAACCAGTGGACTGCGGTTCCTAATATGCCCTTGTCTTGAGGGTTGACACTTTCTCGGAAATAGCAGGAAATTTGATAAAATTTCTCTGCTGAAAAATAATATGTTCAGACTGACTAAATGATCTTTCAGAACTTTAAACTTAAAGGGAAAAAAACTTTTATCATTTAATTACCCTCATGTTGTTCTTGTTCAAGAAACATATGACTATCTGGTTACACTTTATTTCAATGGTCCACTTTAGACATTTTACTAACAATATGTAACTTTTCATCTACATGTCAACTAACTCTCATTAGAGTATTAGTAGATTAGATTTGATAGAGTGTAAGGATAGAGTTAGTAGAATAAGCTGACATGTAGTTGCAAAGTTACTTTTAAATGACGATATTTTAAATGACGACCTCAGACTATTTCTGAATATGATCAGATATGAGCTGCTCTTTGGAGATATTTTGACCCATGCATTTATGCAAATTAGTTTCAGTTCATGTTTTAAGACGAGTATTCTGGAACTTTCCTCAGTGGGGTGGGTTTAAAAGAAACTGGTTCTGTACAATTTTTCTTTGTATTTCTCAATTGTAAGCATGTACAGGTTAAACTAATCTGATCACACATTACTACATGCAAACAAACACTGTTGTATCCTTTGTTTTTTTTTTTTGTTTTTTTGATTACATGACTAAAAAACTGTGACAGATTTGAAAATTACCATTTATATATAGAAAATTTGTATTTAGACAAAAACAAATTAAAATCTAAACAATTCAAAGATATCATCAATATCATTCTTTGGCATATTAGATTTACGCAAGAAATTTATTTTTTCTCCCTTAGCTCTTTGTGCCGTATTGTTTCTTAACACTTCTTTTTTTGCAAATAGTTGTGGTCGGCTGCAGTTCCTCCCATGTTTCAATTACACAGTTTTTAACTGTTCTAGAGCACATCCTGGAAAATGCAGATCTGGTTCTGATAGTGCTGTTGTGTGCCATGAAGGCTCTGAGGTGCCATCGAGTTCTCCAAAGAGTAAAAAAGGAACAGGAACGTTTTGTTGAGAAAGTTTTTTTGAAGCATCAATGCCTTGTGAACTTCTATCTTAAACTTCTTCAATCTCTTCTCCACCCTGAATTTACAGGGTTTCTTTTTCAACTGCTCTCACACAAAATCCTTACAATTTCTGAAACCTGACACCCAAACAGCAGAACCACATGCCAAATCTGCAAAACTAAAAACTAATTTTTTAGCCTTCGATTCAGTTTTCAATTTCATGAAACACTTTTTGCAAAACACATCACACAATTCTCTATTTAACATACAAAACTCTAACAGGAAGTATCGTGATTTCCTTTTTCCAAACACAACCATTTTTTCTGTCTAACTACACATGGTTGATGTGTTTCTTTTCTTTCATACTTTGTAATACTGTATTCATAACCACGAATGCTTACAGTAAAAAAAAAAAAAAAAAAAGTTTGATTTCAATCTTGCTTTCATGTTTATCGTGAATTATTCAACATCTCTCTGCCTATTAAAAACTTTAAACTTAAAAGGATAATTCACCCAAAATGGAAACTTATTTACTCACCATGTTGTTTGGACATCCTACAAACTATGAATAACTGCAACTAGTCAACTAACTCTCATTTAGAGTAGTAGTACTGTAGACTGTTAGTAGAGTGGATCCAGTTAGTAGAATAAATTTTACTACGCACCTGAGAGGTAAAGGGGGTCGCACACCGGACGCGAAGCTCGGCGCCGCGCAGCGTCGCGTCTCTGACAACTCACAGGTATCGCACACCGGCCGCGCACATTATATACGCGCGAGCTCAATTTTGACTCGACTCCTAATAGAAGAGCTGCACAATGGGAGTGTTTTACGTCAACAAGGAAACGTTACATGCCTATGCTTTAATATTTCGCACTGAGGTTAGTGTACATGGAAAAATGGCACAACAAAGCAAAAAGGAAAGAAAATGCTACGTTTATTATACATTTTTAGACTTTATTCAAGCTGTTAAACTTAGAATGTGAAACTAATGTATCTTGCAGCACAGGGTGAAGTCAGCATGTACATTAACGACGATTTGAGAGAAATATAATATACATTTAATGTAAAACAATGTACATGGCGCTCTGTGGCGCGGCAGGATTTTAAACAACTTCCTGAGTCGTTGCTGGGCGCCGCGGACAGGCGCCGAATGTCGCCGCCGGTGTGCGTACTCTCATAGAAAACAATGCGTTCGAATTTTAAAGACGTGGCGCGACGCTGCGCGGCGCCGAGCTACGCGTCTGGTGTGCGACCCCCTTAAGACTTCAACCACTGGACTGCGGTTCCTGAGATGCCCTTGTCTTGAAGGTTGACAGGAGGATCTGGTGGTTAACTGTGTCAAAAGCAGCAGACAGATCAGCCCAGTCTCATTAGAAAAACGTACCTGTGTAAACATTTTTGCAATACAAAAATACGTAACGCCTTGTACGTTTCGGCCAGGTTGAGACAGATCCAGCAAGATGAGTAGTGAGGATTGGGAAGCTGCTCTTGTCAATCTCAGAGCTTCAATAACCGAGTGTGTGTGTGTGTTAGCTGTTAAGATTTGTGTCAAATTGTGGTGTGGAAATCTGGCCACTGAAGGTGGCTGTTTTATTTATGAAAAATGTGGCAAAGTCTGTTGATGAAGTAGGAGCAGGAGAGTTAAGAAGAAAGGAGAAGGGGGTGGCATGGGCTGGCTTGGATGAAAGGGAGCAGAAGTTGTCTAAACACAGTGTTAGAGTGGAGAGAAGAGTATCAGTTGAACTTTCAGTATCTAGTGATGATAGCTGATTAGAGGGAGGAAGTGAGAATGAGACCAAAGACGATAGGCAAGAGGGTGAGAGTGAGAGAAGGTTAAGCCGAAACGTGACCTGTGGAGGTCTCTTCCCTCTTCTTTTTAAGCATTTCATTGCTTTTAATAACTTTCAACATTTAAATAATTACTTAAAAGTTAAATCAATTTTTAGATCATCATTTAAAACCATATGTTTTACTTTATATTAAGGTGATATTTATATGCTGAAGAAAACACCACAAATAAATTATCCAGATTTGCGGTTTGATTTTAATCCGAGCAGACTTCAAGTTTTTACTATTCTGTAAAATTCTGTCTCAGAAATAGCAGGAAGTTTGATAAAATTTCAGCTGAATAATAATAAGTTCAGAATGACTAAATGATCTTTCAGAACTCTTCAGAAACTTAAAGGAAAAATACTTTTATCATTTACTCACCCTCATGTTGTTCTTGTTCAAAAAAAAAAAAAAAAAAGTTTGTATCTGGTTACACTTTATTTCATTGGTCCACTTTAGACATTTTACTAAGCATAAGTAATGAGAGTTAGTCGACATGTAGTTGAAAAGTTAGAGTATTAGTAGATTGTAGACTGTTAGTAGAGTGTAAGGATAGAGTAAGAATAAGCTGACATGTAGTTGCAAATGTGGCAAGGCGGTGAAGGGCAAGAATTGACACTAGTGTACGTCTAGAACAAAAGAGCAGACTACGCCACCCCATTTCTATGAACGGGGAAATTTATACCCAAAATAGGGCTCACAGGTTCATTACCACTGAACACAAGAGACCTGGATATATATACAAAATGCTTTTATTTATATTATTATTTAAAATGTAGAAAACTGTTGACCAAACAAAGAGAAAATAAATTTTCAGGCTGAGGCTTATCAGTAGGGTGGCTAGCTGAACAGTGAGTATCCTAAGACACCCCACTCACCCTAATATGCGCCACACAAACACTCACACTCATATCAAACACACTCCAAGTGAGGGAGATGCAGTTGTCAAATGGCAAAAACACTCTGTGAGAAACACCACCACCACAGGGCCAAGACAGCTAGCTTCCCTCACTGGGGGCCTTCAGCTCCTGGGAAAAAAAAAAAGAAAAGCACAATTAATCCAACTCACATTCAATCCAACAACTTGCATTAGAATAAGTTCAAACCATGAAGGAGAACAACAATGGACAATTTACTGGCCACAAGTGTCAGACAGAGAGGTATAAATACTCAACTAGCTTCGTACCAAGGACTCATGAACCTAGACATACCATGGAGCAGCAAGAGGTTAAAGAAAATAACAGAACCAAAAAGGAGAAATAGAGCAAACAATACAAGTAAAAAAACCAGCAAATAATCAGGCTTCAAATTAAATCACATGAAACAAAAAAAACAAAAAAAAACAATTTAATAAAGAACAAACTTAAAGCTGGAAGGGCTTTCAGTAAATACTCAAATCAAACGTTAAACAAAACAAAAACAGAAAAAACACTTAATCTTCCCAGGTACAAGATAGTAGATATTTTTCCACGCTGTCCATAGGAAGAGCGCAGATCAAGGGAAACAAAAGAAAAATAAACAAAACGAACACGCTGCTGGTGGCAGTAACCAGTCACTTTAAGTGACGGCTCATCCTTCACCTAGACCACCAGCATGAGTGTAGAGCAACAAAACAAACAAAATCAGAAAGTAATGAATCAAATACAAATGGTCACACAGTCGTAAAAAATAGCAGCAGAACAAACAGTGCAGTCTTAACGTTGTCTTAAGGCAGGAACACACCAAGCCGATGGCGACGTAAGCAGACTGCAGGGTTAGCTCACGTCGGCAGTGTCTGTCCAAAGTTGACCTGACACACCAAACTGACGGCCAAGTAGCACGTCCGTTCTGCGCCTGCGTAAGATGAAATGCCTTTCCGAACCAGCAGGTGGCAGTAACTAAACAGCCGATCAGAATGATCAGATGGCCCAACGGACCGACGAGCTCCGACGCCGATTCCGCAAGTCGAATCGGCTGAAAAAAAGCCGACGAGGACCAACTTCAGCCGACGGTGCGGAACACACTGCGAAAACTTAGTCGGCTGACGAACAAAAACTGTCCGACGGCCGACCATCGGCTTGGTGTGTTCCTGCCTTAAGGAGCATTTGCCCTGCAGTCCACAGTAACGAAGTGCTCACGAGCAATTGACCCTTCACCAGGAGTTTGTTTCACAAGCGATCTAACCAATAAGAACGCCGAATCCGCCATTTTGTCCGACAAATCAGTCAGGAGTTAGAAGATTAACCTCGGTGGACTTAAACTTGAAAAATGGTGTGTATTGACGTCTTTCTGCGTTTGAAACAACATTCATTCTCATGTTCATTCATGTTTATTTGATGCTATAAATGGACTAGTAGGAAGAGATGATCGGTTTACGAGCCTCTTGAGCTGAGGCACTACAGCAATCTGTCACGACACATTAAAGAGTCACAAAACGGTTTTTATTGTTTTAATTTCTTAAACTACACAGTTTGAAAGCTGGGACTTTGTTTCATATAAGCTTTGTCTTGTCTGTCGACGTGTTGTCAGTGTCCTCTTTGCTCTGCGATGTATTTTTCACTGTGTGTGGCATGACAGCGCCTCGGCTTGTTGGACAAAGCAACAGTAACTAAGGGGGGGCGGGTCTTTGCGAAGGGTCAATTGCCCCACTAAAATAGACAAAAGTTAATAAAAATCAAAGACACCAACCCAATAATGCTCAAGGGACTAGATATACATACCCAGAAGTAGATCGCTAAACACACAGGTTCAGTTACTCACAGCTTTATCCGTAATCGATGAACTGCAAATATGCATGCGTTCCATCAGAGCACACACAAACTGCAATACGATCGGAGCATGAGTTACCGTGAGTCACACCGCAACAAACATTAATCCATTGGAATTAACATACCTGGGGTGAAAGACAGCCTGTACCCAACAGCAACATCGCACCAATCCTTACCATAACCTGGCTATAACAAATATACAAACTTAAATAGTGCATAGACACTCGCACCAAACAGCTAGATACATACCTCCCGCAGAGCTGCGTGCACACACCCACACACAACAATGATTGTACGATGCGCACCCAGGTGACATAAACTAGGCCTTAAATACCCCCGGAATGGCAACCAATAGGCTGTCGCACTTGTCATTCAGGTAATAACTATGTTTAATAGGGCGGTAACTAGACTGCCCTACTACACAAAGTTCAACATGAGGTTAAATGATGACTGAATTTTCATTTTTTGTCAACTATGCCTTTAAGCTCTCATACATGGTGTTAAAACCACAGAGAAAATAAGGCAACTGACTAAGAGTCACACTTTCATAGAATTCAGCCACAGAAAAGGGAAGTTTATATCTTATTCAAATGGTCTGACATGTTAATTATGTCCAGTGAAAGACAGAGACGACGCCCAGACGAGCAGAATCATAAGCTGTAAAGATCACTGAGGAATTGAAGATGGTGCTTCTGTTCTCATTTCTAATACTATCTCTGAAGATATCATGTGTTTCTTCTTGGTCTGCTGGTAAATGTCTTTTCTACAGTGATGCAGAAGAGTTTCCTGTTGCTGAAACCTGTGGTGGAAAAACAAACACTGCCTCCTGCGATCATGTCACTGACATTAAAGAAGACCTGCGTGAACTTCCATCAAACTTACGGAACCTCTGCATTCAAATGGAACAAGACTGCCACGGTGCCTTGGCTTCTGACTCATTCGCACGTTTTGCTTCTCTGGATTACCTTGAAATTAATGGATGTTTTTCAGAGATCCCTCTGGAAGCTTTTAATGGTTTGACAAATGTAACTTCATTAAGATTAACTTACTTTGCTTTAAAAGGATGCTTTGAGGTAGCTCTTGATTTCAGTCGCCTTCCCTCACTGAACACATTGCATCTTTCAAAGTATAGATTATCATTATTGGCACCAAATGTTTTTGAAACGATTCCACACTTGCAAAAATTATACTTGTTCGAAGTGTGTTTGAAGGATATATCTGAGGTTCTGTGTCGACTGGCAAATATAAAATCACTGAAGGTGTTTAATCTAAATGAACACACATTAAATAGACTTCAGTACCCAAACTGCTCAGTTTTCAACACTTCTCATGGTTACATATCTACTGTGTTAAACATTAAAGAAGTAGAATTGTATCTGGGAAAATTAGAGCATGTAGATGAGGGAGCTTTGGAAGTTTTGGGAAATCTGTTTGTGTTTTCCTTACAGTTGTCCACTGATTTACTCCGAGTTCTTTCTTTAATTGGAGTACATAAAATCAATTATTTGATTGTCACGATGGATGTACTTAAAATTGATGACTTGTGTACAGCAGCAAAGTTATATTTAATTGAGTCTTTTCAAGTTCGTTATGAAACTGTTAACTTGCCACTGACTCCTACTAATATCTCAGATGGCTGTGAAGATGTTAAGACAATTAATCTCAAAAAAATATTATTACCTGTGAACCTCTTAGATGTATATTCGTTCTTTCAGATTTTCAGGAACCTCACTTTGGTTAACATAGCTAATCATGAGCTCACACCAAATGACTTTCAATCTCTTTGTGTTTCAGATCCACAGATAGTCAAACAGCTTTTCTTTATGTTTCTAAGATCAAATAAGTTAGATGAGATAGTTTCATACCAATTTATGTGTTTCACAGATCTTGAAACTCTAGATTTATCCTTAAATATCATTTCTAACATAGAAGATTTTGCTTTCGTTGGATTGAACAATTTGAAAGAGCTATATCTCTGTAGCAACACGTTATCTTGCATTTATCAACACACATTCAGTGGTTTATATGGACTAATGGTCCTAGATCTCCAAGAAAATCCTATTATTCATATCGAATCTAATTCATTTGGACATCTTATTAACCTTGGCACACTTCTACTGGGAGATCTGAACTTCCCACCTGACATGTCACCAATCAAGCTGCATTTATCCAATATATTTGGCATAATTCCATATAATTTGAGTAATATTTTAATTAGTTCAGGCCTGAGACCAATGCAGCTTGTGATTGGGAGTAATACTACACTGGATCAGGCCCTAAACTTGCACATCAAAGGTCAATATGTGACTATTGAGGACTGCAACAGTTCACTCTTGACATCTGTAGTCACACTTCAGATAGATGCAGCATATGTGAGCTGTGGAAATGAATTCATTGGGAAATATGTCCGATCGGTCGTCGGTCTGGAATTTAACTCAGTGTTCTCAGGCGATATTGGAGACTTGTCTGTAATCAATCAGCTTGTTCATTTAAAAACCCTAAAACTGGCAAATATTGAATTGACTAAGCAGCCAAACATGGCCGTAATGTTTCACAATCTGACCAAACTCCAGACGCTGATCCTGGCGAACTGCAGATTCTTCTTTCTGGATGGAAGTCTGACCAAAGATTTAAAGGCACTGACAGGTCTAGTGCTCATTCTAAAAGACAACATCAATGTTCTTCAAAACTTGGTGGAACATCTCATTAGTTTGAAATATCTCTATCTTCAGGGCTTGGGTCTGTACTGCAGTTGTGATAATGCGTGGCTGCTCTCATTGGTGAAGGACAACAGGAAGGTGCAGGTTCACATGTTCAACCCCACCATGAAAGAACTGCAGTGTTTGAGTGACAATGGAATTGACCACCACAACTTTATTGGTTATGCTAAGGAGAACTGTTCATTTGAAATTGAATTTGTGTTCTTTGCCTCCACCTCTGCATTTTTGTGTATTTTTATTATTGTGGTACTGTCATATAAGTTTGCAGCCCAATACATTGCTCCTTTCTATCACATCGCCAGTGGATGGTTCAGAGAGGCTTTGCATGGGAATGGTAAACATCAGTACCGCTATGATGTTTTTGTGTCTTACAGCACTAAAGATGAACACTGGGTCATGGAGGAACTTCTTCCGAACTTAGAGAGTTTTTTTTTTTTTTTTGATTACATGATTAAAAAAACTGTTTGACAAATTTGATCAATTACCATTTATATATAGAAAATTTGTATTTAGAAAAAAAAAAAATTAAAATCTAAACAATTCAAAGATATCATCAATATCATTCTTTGGCATATTAGATTCCCGCAAAACAGTCTGTAGGTTTATTCGCTCCAATTTGCACGATGGCCCCCTCGCTTCGGCGGGGTGCTGCAAACTTTGGTGAACACAGACAACGCTCACGTTCTCCAAGCCGAAGTTATGACGTTACTAAGGAAGGGAGCTATAGAAATAGTTTCCCCTGCAGAGAGCGAGTCAGGCTTTTACAGCCGCTACTTTCTGGTCCCCAAGAAGGATGGCGGTCTCAGACCCATCCTAGATCTCAGACTTTTGAATCGCTCCCTCATGAGACGGAAGTTCAAAATGCTGACGCTGAAGCAGATCCTCGCGCACATTTGCCCCGGGGACTGGTTCTGCTCGCTGGACCTGAAGGATGCGTATTTTCACATCCAGATAGCCCCCCATCACAGACGATTCTTGAGATTTGCATTTGAGACAAAGGGGAATCCGGGTTCTGAATTATCTCGACGACTGGCTCATTCTAGCCCGTTCGCGAGCCGAGCTGGAACACCACAGATCCTATGCTAAGGAGAAGATCCTATGCTAAGGTTATGCTAAGGAGAACTGTTCATTTGAAATTGAATTTGTGTTCTTTGCCTCCACCTCTGCATTTTTGTGTATTTTTATTATTGTGGTACTGTCATATAAGTTTGCAGCCCAATACATTGCTCCTTTCTATCACATCGCCAGTGGATGGTTCAGAGAGGCTTTGCATGGGAATGGTAAACATCAGTACCGCTATGATGTTTTTGTGTCTTACAGCGCTAAAGATGAACACTGGGTCATGGAGGAACTTCTTCCGAACTTAGAGAGGCGCGGCCCTCCGTTTTTGCGTCTCTGTCTGCATAGTCGGGACTTTCAGTTGGGAGAAGACATTGTGGAAAACATCACAGACAGCATCTACGCAAGTCGCCAGACTCTTTGTCTCGTCAGTCGCAACTACCTCAGTAGCAACTGGTGTTCTTTGGAGATGCAGCTGGCCACCTACAGGCTCCAGGTAGAACACAGGGACATTCTTATCCTGGTCTTCCTAGAAATGATTCCGTCTCGCTGGCTATCCTCCCATCATAGACTGGCCCGGCTGGTAAAAACTAGAACCTATCTCGACTGGCCACAGGACCCAGAGATGCATGAGGAATTCTGGGACAGGTTATGGTGTAAACTCAGCTCTAATAAAGCCAACTAGACTTTGTTTCTGTACATTGTAAAGTTGATTAAACAACTGCAAAGTGAGAAAAATTCCACCGAAAGTTAAATCAATATGACAACTAATGGAATTTCCTTTTTTCTTTTTTTTTTTTTTTGGCAAAGGGATGAGAAAAATTAATTTTAAGTATATTTAGCCTACATGTAATGTCCATGTTGTATTTAATTTTTATGCTTAATAATTATATGCTCATGTTTTAAGATGTGTTTTCTGGAACACTTTCCTCAGTGGGGTGGGCTTAAAAGAAACTTGTTCTGTACAATTTTTCTTTGTATTTCTCAACTGTAAGCATGTACAGGTTAAACTAATCTGATCACAAATTACTACATGCACACAAACACAACTTTTGTATCCTTTTTTTTTTTTTTTTTGATTACATGATTAAAAAAACTGTTTGACAAATTTGATCAATTACCATTTATATATAGAAAATTTGTATTTAGAAAAAAAAAAATTAAAATCTAAACAATTCAAAGATATCATCAATATCATTCTTTGGCATATTAGATTCCCGCAAAACAGTCTGTAGGTTTATTCGCTCCAATTCGCACGATGGCCCCCTCGCTTCGGCGGGGTGCTGCAAACTTTGGTGAACACAGACAACGCTCACGTTCTCCAAGCCGAAGTTATGACGTTACTAAGGAAGGGAGCTATAGAAATAGTTTCCCCTGCAGAGAGCGAGTCAGGCTTTTACAGCCGCTACTTTCTGGTCCCCAAGAAGGATGGTCTCAGACCCATCCTAGATCTCAGACTTTTGAATCGCTCCCTCATGAGACGGAAGTTCAAAATGCTGACGCTGAAGCAGATCCTCGCGCACATTTGCCCCGGGGACTGGTTCTGCTCGCTGGACCTGAAGGATGCGTATTTTCACATCCAGATAGCCCCCCATCACAGACGATTCTTGAGATTTGCATTTGAGACAAAGGGGAATCCGGGTTCTGAATTATCTCGACGACTGGCTCATTCTAGCCCGTTCGCGAGCCGAGCTGGAACACCACAGATCCGTGCTCCTCAGCCATTTACAATGTCTGGGTCTCAGGGTCAACTTAGCCAAGAGCTCGCTATGCCCCAGCCAGCAAATCTCGTTTCTGGGGGCAGTATTCGACTCAGTCCGTATGACGGCAGTAGTCTCGCCGGAACGCGCTCTGGCGATTCAGCAGCTCGCGGCCTCGGTCAAGAACAAAGCCTATCTCCCTCTGAAGCTCTTCCAGAGGTTGTTAGGGCTGATAGCTTCCACCTCCCCGGTACTGCAGCTCGGCCTTCTTCAGATACGGCCTCTACAGTACTGGCTGAAGTTTCGGGTTCCTCCAAGCGTCTGGCGGCACGGCCGCTTTTGTCTCAAGGTCAATCAAGCCTGTCTTCTAGCCCTGAAACCTTGGTTGAACCCTACTTGGTTCAATCTTGTAGTACCCCTGCAGGCGGTCTCACGATGGACGGTGCTCTCAACAGACGCCTCCAACTCGGGTCGGGGCGCTGTGTGTGAGGACAGACCAGCCTTCGGCTCGTGGAGTCACGAGGAAAGCAGTCTACACATCAACTGCCTCGAGATGTTAGCAGTGATGAAAGCCCTTCAATCCTTTCAGGCTCACTTGACAGGATGCCATGTCTTGGTCCAATCAGACAGCATGACAGTGGTGTCGTACATAAACCACCAGGGCAGTCTTTCGTCCAACCGCTTATGTGCTCTGGCAAAACGTCTCCTGGAATGGGTCCTGCCGAGACTCCAGTCGCTCAGAGCGACTCACATTCCTGGCAAAACCAACCTGGGCGCGGACATGTTGTCACAGAGCAACATCCCCTCAGACGAGTGGATGCTCCATCTGGGCCATACGCTCCTCTATGCTTTTCCCCCGATCGCACTGATCCCCCAGGTTATCAGGCGCATCAGGGAAGACCAACACAGAGTCCTTCTGGTGGCCCCACTCTGGAGGAGCCAGGTTTGGTCCTCGGAGCTGTTCAAGCTCTCTACAAGCTCTCTGGCTTCCTCATGGGCTTGGTCCAACAGAGTTTCCATTAAAGACATCTGTGAGGCAGCCGGCTGGTCTTCGCCGTCCACCTTTGTCAGGTTTTATCATCTTGACGTCCCGACCTTGCAAGCTCGGGTGCTTTCAGTGTGATTTGGCAGCCTCTTGCGAGTTCCGCCTCACACCGTTACAGGTTCATTCCTTGTAGTGTAACAAGGGATACGGTGGCTTTGCTTCATACTTGTTTTCTTGGTCCCCTTCCGGTGTCCAGAACAAGTTACGTCGTTCCCTGCCGTGGCACGGCATGGTTGAATTCGTTCCCCATACGCAGTACGAGTGAAGTATCGAAAGGGAACGTACTCGGTTACTAACGTAACCTCTGTTCCCTGAGATACGGAACGAGTACTGCGTTACTTGCCGTGCCACGAGGCTGCGGCTTCCGAGTCGTCGCTTCAGTCGATTGGCACTGAAATCCTATGGCGAAATGCCTGCTTATATAGCCCTTAACCCCGCCCCTTTCGGCGGGAAAGTTTGCGCTTTCTCGCCATAGACAGCGCAGCTATGCCGCGCCGCCATTGGTTCAACAACTTGTCTATGAGTGAACCAATGACGGTGCAGTTACACTGCGTTATTGAAAAAGGCTTCACTGACGGGGAAAAAGGGAGACTTTTCCCCATACTCAGTACTCGTTCCGTATCTCAGGGAACCGAGGTTACGTTAGTAACCGAGTACGTTCTCCAAAGAGTAAAGAAGGAACAGGAACGTTTTGTTGAGAAAGTCTTTTGAAGCATCAATGCCTTGTGAACTTCTATCTTAAACTTCTTAAATCTCTTCTCCACTCTGAATTTACAGTTTTGTTTTCAACTGCACTCACACAAAATCCTTACAAGTCACACAATTTCTGAAACCTGACACTCAAACAGCAGAACCACACACTAATTGTTTAGGCTTCAATTCAGTTTTCAATTTCATAAAACACTTTTTGCACAATTCTCTATTTAACATACAAAAATCTAACAGGAAATATCTTGATTTCCTTTTTCAAACAACCATTTTTTCTGTCCAACTGCACATGGTTGATGTTTCTTTTCTTTCGTACTTACTTCTTTCATAATACTGTATTCACAACCACAAATGCTTATGTTGCAGGCCCCGCCTCCGGAGACCCGTCAGACAGATTACTGTCCCTGTGAAAACAGGATGAAAATGAAAAGACAGAGAGTCGTGTCTGCTTCTTCACAGCTCCTCTGTTGGTATATTTATTTAGTGCACAATCACTGTCAGAAATCAATTTCAAGTACATACAATTGTTTATAAAGCTTTGCTTCACATTCTGTTCTGTCTCCTTTTCGTCACTCTAATGTCACTGTATAACAATAAATCATATTTTAACAATGTTCTTGTCTCATGTCTTCAATTTACCCTTTTGACACCTGAATACTACATAGACGTTTTATATACACATCAATACTATAATTTATAAAGACAATATGACTTAGAATTATATTTTCTCAAAATATATATTTATATAGTGTAAAAGTGTATATTTTAAACCGCTGTCTTCTTAAAATATTATATATATATATATTGTAAATATACTGTATAATGTAAATACTCACACGATTTACTACTTTTTCCCTCACAGGCAAATCTCTATAATGGAAGAACACATTTTCTCATCTTCCCTCAGTGCCCGGTCACGTGACCACCAAGCGCGCCAAACGCGGCAACAGAATGAGCTTCAACCAAGCGGCAACCTCCCCCTTTCTCTCGTGAAGCCAATACGGAAGTAACTTAAACTGCGATTCATCGACTGGCCGCTAGGGACAGGCTCCAAAAGAGAGCAGAATCTCATAGAGTCGCATGTTAAATTGGCCAAGTTTATAGCAGAAAAAAACATGTTTACAAGTTGGTTCAAATTGTGGTTTTGGTCTATACTGCTATTTTTGCCCTTCATGACAACTCTGAGGGGGGTGAATTTTTTTATAACTTATCCGTTTAAATTATATTAAGCCTTAAAGTTCTGCATAATTAAGGGCGTGGCCACTTGAGTGACAGGTAGATTGCGCTGCTGTCTGAGAGCCGTCATGTTACCTCAGCTGCCGCTGAATTTGGCATCTCAGCCGTTTTTGTGCTTTTTTTTCTCGATTATTTTATACAATTATAAAATATGGCTTGCTGCATAATATTTGAGATGTGTGTCGTAGATGTGCATGCATGGGGAAGAGACACAGAACACACGTTGTTGGATCGTGCATTGGCTGAAAATTTTGATTGCGAGATTTAAGTTACTACAATGACAATACCAGGAGGATATACAACTCTGACAGCACTGCTTGGATATTATAACTAAAACTGCTGCACTATTTTGAAAAAAATATACTTTGGACACAGGCTCATTTGTTTGTTAGATACGATCGCTGCTCAGATTGCATCCTTTCTTGAAGAACGATGACAGAGAGCAGATCATTCAGAAGAAATGTGAATTTTTTTTTTGTTTTGCAATGGACATTTATATTTTACCCAAGTGCCACAGATTGGATTCATCTCGCTATCTCTATTATAAAGGTATGAAGTCCCATTTGATGTTCCATGTTGTTATTTGCACACCCAACACAAATTACTGGTGTTGGGAGCATCTATATCTTAAAAAAACACCGTAAATTGACAGTAAACCTTTAGAACTTTCTGATGTTAAAACTTATCTTTATTAATAATTTAGATAGTATCTAGATAGATAGCTCCTTTGCTTGATAACGTGGTCACGTCGAGCTAGGCCGGCGTGGTTTCAGCAACCAATCACATCAGCTCAAACCACCTCCCCGCCTCTTTGCCCATTTTCAGTTATCCGGGAGTGACGTGCGGTGCAAAACTGCTGTTCAGAACCGGGTGTGTCTCATACGTTCTGAAAAGTGAAGCCACGGGCTCTTTGATCGCCCCCTGGAGGCTGGATGCAGTACAGGTCATAAACACCGCCCTCTCAATGCAGTCGAATGAGACTTCAGTGAAAACTTAAAAATAAATTCCGCTTCAAATAAAACTTTCTGAAAGATGGTTTTGGTCATTTAAGGTAGTTGTTATCACACTGATACATATTCAATTGTTCGTTTTTGTGATGATTTAGATTTTAGCTAGCAATTTGATTCTATAAAAACGGGGCGTGTCGTCATGATTCAAAGTTGATTGACAGGTTGTCTGAGGACTGTCGGAGCTTCGAGGGGAGATTGAAGATGTATTAACTAACTGTTAATTTTCGACTTCTTTGTCATTAACACCAACAAAATGAGTTGTTCAGCAGTAAACTGTACTAACCGACCTACAGGATCTGACGGATCACTGAACTTTTTTTCTGTAACATCAAATGTGGGCGTTATAAGTGAATTAATGAATGTTATTAGTTAAGATAACACACCTAATGTTAACCATGTCGGGAAAAAGCAGGTGATCGTTATCTGGCAGTTACTTATTATTTTTATGGGTATAAAATAATAATTAGCAGGACAAAACTAATGATAGCTTACTCTAATTACAGCAATCGATCTCCTGTAACGTTAGTTGAACTTTATTTAAAATGGCAGGACCGTTTCTGACGATTTAGAGTTGTTTCTAGTGGCATATTATATTGATTTTATCTACTGAATTTGCTGTTTCAAAAATATTATTGCTCTAGAAACAGAATAGCCTATTATTTTATAGGTAGACTTTTAAATTGTGTATAATTTTTATAGTCTATTTAAAATACATGAATGATGACGCAGTCGTCTGGGCGGAAGTTTGATATCGGGACTCCGCCTCCGGCTCAACTGACGATTCCTTCTGCGCATGCCCAGGCTCCAAACTTTTTTTTTTTTTGACGTATTGCGTAACATGTCAGCGCCCATTCATCAGCCCATTTTGGCTTCAGTTCAATACAATGGAAGGAAGCGACGTTGCGTCGTCCATCTTTTTTTACAGTCTATCGGTGCATTCCAAACGGGATATATCGCCCTCCGAAGGGCACTTCGGAGTGAAAATAATCATGGCCGCCATATTGAAGGGTTGTTCCAAACCAAAGTGCTCAAAACTGGCCACTTCAAAGGGCCCTTCGGAATGATGATGGACACTTAGGGCCTCCATGATCCTTTGCACAGGGAAGTTGTTTGACGCCACAGAATGGGTACATAAGGTTAGGAGTTCGATTTTAACTATAAAGGTATGTATAATATTTTTCTGTACTACTGTAATATTTATACAAGTTAGATTTGGTACATTATTATGGTCAAAATGACATTGTACTTCAAAAAAAAAAAAAAAAAAAAACTTTAAGGCTCATTTATCAGTCCATTCAAATGTTTCAAATACATAGATACAATATAGCCTACATGAGGTAAACCTAAAATAAATAAATAAATAAAAACGTTAAACAAAAGGCGCAGCTTGCACAATTTATCCTCCTTGATTGTCTCATTAAGATGACGCTGAAGTGCGTTCCAGAAGAACAGTTTTTTTACCCCTACACCCTTCATCCCTTCGAAGCTCTCACTCCGGAGGGTAAACCCTCTGAAGGGATAAGGGCATAGGGATGAGCCCTTCCGAATGGAACGCAGGGTATGTTCAGAACTCTATGGGTGACGTCACGGACGCTACGTCCATATTTTTTTACAGTCTATGGCTTCAACGAGTGACATCCAACGGTCTATTTTACACATTAACTTGAACGATTCACATTTTATAACACACACACAATTAATAAAACTATATAATTAGATATAAAGATCACTGGAGCATATTTAGATCATATTTCTCATATTGACGAGAGAGCATACGTTAGGAAAAACAAACGTCATAAGATAAAACACATTCAACACTTCACATTCATCATATATCATACTAGTGCAATCACCGTTCTATATTTGACGGTTTCTCTTATCATTTCTGGGCTTTTACCTGTGAAAACAGGATGAAAATGAAATGACAGAGTCGTGTCTGCTTCTTCACAGCTCCTCTGTTGGTATGAGGAAGCATGCGCAGTTCACCAGTCCATTCGCGACTCCCGGGCAAGAATATCAAAATAAGAGTCCCTTTTTTCCCATATAAACCAATATACATTTGAGTTTGTACACTGCATAAAAAATAAGGTAATCACTGAACTTATACACAGATTTCAGAGAAAAATAAAAAATACAATTGTATACATACTTTGTGTGTATCACACTTACAGTAAAAAAAAAAAAAAAAAGTTTGGTTTCAATCTTGCTTTCATGTTTATCGTGAATTTTTCAACATCCCTCTGCCTATTAAAAGCTTTAAACTTAAAGGGATAATTCACCCAAAATCTAAACTGTTATCATTAACTCACCATGTTGTTCAGACATCCTACTAACTATGAGTAACTTTGCAACTACATGTCAACTAACTCTCATTTAGAGTAGCTGTTACGTCCCCATCTAGTCTAGGGTTTAGGGAACAAGTAACAGAATAAATATGGTGTGATGTGTGGAGGCAGCAAAATGCAATTCCCAACCCCAGGGCTTTAACAAAGACCAAAGGCAACTCAATATCAAAAACAAGTTCATTTATTATACAGATGTGGGAGGATTAAGGCTTCAAGAGGGGGCAAGGCCAAAATAACAAACATAAACCCTCTAACTATTTAGGCAGAAACTACTGTAACTAATCTACAAATGGAAAGAAACCAAAATACAATAATATGCTAACTCCCTAACTAGCTTAAACAAGAGAAAACAAGATATAAAGAAAATGGCACCCACCTCTCTATTAACCCTTCCCCAAATGATTAACAAGATAAACTTAGGTAAAGGAAAACAATAACAAAAGTATATACAAAAGGAAATGGGGTGGGTGCCAATCTGCCAATTTTGACCCAAAAGCACATTATTTTCACGAGTGTTGTTGCAAGTCATGCTCTCGCTGATATCTGATGCAAGGAGAGTTTGAGTTTGAGCATGTGCATGTATCTAATCGATAGCAGAGCTATTTGTGCTTGCGCATCACTTGGATGGGCTCTCGACGTTTGTCATTAAAATAACGTGATAGAAACGGCCTTAAATAAACTATATAAAGGGTGAAGATCATGTCTGAAAGCTCCAATCGTTTTTTTATTGGTTAAAATCAATGGAGAATGTCTCGTATTTTTCCGTGGGTGCTCGACCTTTTCGGCACCTGAATCTTGTCAACATCACAGGTTATACTGGCCCTATCCAGGCAGCGGGGGTAAAATCCTCTTGCATGCCGGATCCACCCCTGGCACGCATCAACTGAAATGTCTAGTCATGCTTCTTCCATTCCATCGTCTCTGTATCCTACAAAAATACAAGTTCTGATAACTGTAACTATAACATCCTTTTTACAAAATGGAAGCAGACAGAAACTCTATCTGTATGTAAGGCAATTTGATGCATGTGTTGTACCAGTACAGCACTCAAAAGTTACAGTAGAGTACAGTGAGGTACACCTACCTGTTTTTCTCCCTGAAAGTTCTTATGATTGAGGTGATGGTAAAGCAACTTAAGTTTGGCTGAACTCATTGCCCAGCCTCCCTCATAGTCATACCATGGACAAGGACATGATCAACTAGTGGCACGAATTTCATCTGAGACTCCTTGTCTCCTTGCACCTCATCCTCATCCTCCTCTTCCTCCTTCACCTCTTCCTCCACTCCTTACTGCTCTTGTTCATCCTCTTCCTCCTCTCTGGTGTCCTCGTCCTTTTCAATCACGTCTATCTGGATCCATTGTTCCAAAACTGAATGAACTGACTCGGGCTCTTTTATTGAAGGTTCTGATTGTTGTGTGATAAACTTCGACTCTTAGTGTTTCCACGTGGGTAACTGTGTGCTAATTGAGCTCAAGCTATGCTGACTTGAGTGAACAATATTGAATGCTAGTGCTTTCTAAATGACAACATGGTG
This sequence comes from Chanodichthys erythropterus, assembly GCF_024489055.1. Classification (NCBI taxonomy): domain Eukaryota; kingdom Metazoa; phylum Chordata; class Actinopteri; order Cypriniformes; family Xenocyprididae; genus Chanodichthys; species Chanodichthys erythropterus. The sequence goes on from NC_090234.1 coordinate 28,379,162, forward strand.
TAGGCAATGAGAAATTAAGGGATTTTGCAGAGAGTTTTGCAGTGACAGTTCAACAAATCTGATTCATGTGTCAAAACAGGGGAATAGTGTTTATAGTTTAGGGAAATGGGTGTGCTTTATGATAAATGGCACTATGGTTTTGAAATTTTAGTTCAAAAGCCTGGTTATAGTGTCTAAGCAATCGAGAAAAACTGTAAAAGGATAATTCACCCAAAATGGAAACTGTTATCATTACTCACCATGTTGTTCAGACATCCTACTAACTATGAGTAACTTTGCAACTACTTGTCAACTAACTCTCATTTAGAGTAGTAGTACTGTAGACTGTTAGTAGAGTGGATACAGTTAGTAGAATATATTCTATTGGTACCTGAGAGGTAAGACTTCAACCACTGGACTGCGGTTCCTGAGATGCCCTTTTCTTGAAAGTTGACAGGAGGATCTGGTGGTTAACTGTGTCAAAAGCAGCAGACAGATCAGCCCAGTCTCATTAGAAAAACGTACCTGTGGGAACATTTTTGCAAAACAAATATATGAGCGCCCTGTACATTTCGGCCTGGTCCAGATCCAGATTCAGCAAGATGAGTACTGAGGATTGCGAAGCTGCTCTTGTCAATCTCAGTGCTTCAATAACCAAGTGTGTGTGTGTGTTAGCTGTTAAGATGTGCGTGTTAAATTGTGGTGTGGAAAACTGCCACATTTTTCATAAACAAAACAGCCACCTTCAGTGGCCAAAGTCGGTTGATGGAGGAGGAGGAGGAGAGTTCAGAAGAAAGGAAAGGGAGCAGAAGTTGTCTAAACACAGTGTTAGAGTGGAGAGAAGAGTATAAGTTGAACTTTTAGTATCTAGTGATGAGAGCTGATTAGAGGGAGGAAGTGAGAATGAGACCAAAGACGATAGGCAAGAGGGTGAGAGTGAATGTAGATTATGCCGAAAGGTGACATGTGGAGGTCTCCTCCCTCTTCTTTTTAAGCATTTCATTGCTTAAAATAACTTTAAACATTTAAACAATTACTACTTAAAAGATAAATAAAATGTTTTAGATTGTCATTTCAAACCATGTGTTTTACTTTTTAATATTATTGTGATATTTATATGCAGAAGAAAACACCACAAATATAAAATCCCCAGTGTTAAATTAACACCCAAAGTGTACATATGAGTCCATCTTACCGGGGTGTTAAAAAGTAACACTGAAGCAGTGTTAAAGTTAATGAAATAATTGATTGATGATTGCGTGATGATTGACAATTAGTGTTGACACCTGATGTTAATAAGCAGAATCATTGAAGGAAAGAGAAAAAAGGTGTTATTTAATGTTTTATGGAATGTTTCATTTCAAGTCACCATGAAAGAGGTCAGCGTTTGCTTTAGTTGGGCTCTTGACTCTTTACATTTTATTAATAATTTTTTTAATAAATTTTTTTTGGCTGCTCCAACTTTGTGTTTGTAAAGCACATTTGTTATGGTTAGAAAAAATATAATCCAGTCACAATATAATTTGATGATATAATCATCATGCGATGGCCTGATGTCGTTTAGAGTCTAAATCTGACTGTGTGCTTGAGGTGTAGCTTTAGTATTAGTGATTGTAGTCCTGTGATTTTGCAGCTTGAGATCCAACAACAGTATGAACTTTTTTTTTTAAGAATGTTATATCATGCACTAAAGCTTTTGTTTTTAAAGACATCAAGAATCAGCATGTGATTCTCAAGAACGGTGACGATAAATAAATACAAAATACTGACGAACAGATCAACTCTGAACATCACAAAACAAGCTACTGTCACAACAAAACAACAGAAAAATAAAAGCAAACATGAACAATCTACGAAAATTACAGGAAAATTCAGCTGCATCATTTATTCATGCAGCAATGCATGATGGGAGCCATGGATGAGTTTTGATTGGTGGCTCCCATCATGCACTGCAACATGAAGCCAACATTATGAAGCTGCAGGCCTGGAGGCCCAACTGCACACTCAGACCTGCACTCCCAGAACTATTGTTTTTTTCAGACAGTGCCACCTGCTGTTCGGAAGGTTATTTAACCTGATTAGATATTACCTAACCTGAATTCAATTGCTGATAGATTGCAACTTACACTATTTTTCTACTAGAAAATATTACGCTATTACTGAATGCATTATTATATAAAATATTACACATACTAGGTTATGATTTAATGCATTAAGTCTGGTTTATTTTTATTAATTGTATTTGTAATAGAAATTGTTCAGTTACTTAAATATTTTAATAGTCATTTATTGTTTTCCTAATTCTTAAGGATTTATCACATTCTTCAGTATAGAGTTAGGGGATGAACATTAACTCTATATTTACATACAATAAATGATAGTGCTTAGAGTCATTTTCTCACACCAAACTTTATTTTTGTATTCTTTTTCATGAGGTCCTACAAGTCATCCAGCTGTAAACAATGCAGAGAAAAATGGTGAAAAAAAAAAAAAAAATCGGGTTAATAATGTTTATATTACATATTAAACAACATCAAATAAAATAAATGCTTTACATTCTTGATGGGGAGATTTTTCATTTCTCAAGCAACTCTTCGGACAAATTCCTCAACTTCACTAAAAGAAGAGAATTCTGTTGTCAGAAATGTTGTGTAACACAAAAATCCAACAGTCTGTGTACAAACAAAAAATTTAAAACATACCTTGAGTGATAAGTGGGGCCCTGGAGGAACATCTCTTCAGCCTCCTGCCAAGACAAATAAACCAATTAATAAAATTAAACAAAACATGCACACACTGCAGAACATAAACATGCTCATGTTCAAACACGTTACAATTTTTCACTATAATAAGATGTACACTTGCAAATATTACCTTCATGCTGACCGATCTATTAAAATGTGCCTGCAGATGAGTTTGCACTTTTTCCAGCCGTGTTGGTTGAAAAACAGAGGCATCACAAAAAGGGCAGTGAAAATGACTGCAGCATTTCATGCACTGTTTTAGATCTGGCAGAGAGCCCCCTTTTTGAATTGTAATATCCATCTGAGAAAAAATACACACAAGTCACACACAAATTATTTAGACAACTCAACAGTTCTACGCAGATTACTTGATATTTTGATGAAAATAAACTCAAGGCCGCATTTTACTCCAAAGATCGTATTTGTAATTATTACAGAACTTATTTCTGTTACACTGTTATTGTCTATGGTAGCACTTTGAGATTTGTAAAGTACAATAAAAAGAATGTGCAATATTATTTTTCCTACACATACTACAACTACTAATAGTAAATGTAGTAATTAGTATGAAATAATAGTAGTTAATACAACTATACGTACAGTAGACCTACATAGTACTAAAATATGTTACACATAATAATTGTATTATATATTATACATTTTATTTTAACATTTTTACTTTAACGTTTTTTATTTTGTTAGAAAACATATTAAGCATCCCAGAATGGTACAATAACACAGAAAATAAGAGCAGGCTGTAAATATTATAAAATAATGCTACCTTTCGACACTAATTTTGATCAAATCAAAACACTGACTAAGCTAGCAATAATAGGTTACGCACCACGCGTTTGAAAATAACTGGGCAGAACACAATTCACGGCTTATTTGGTCGAACTATCCATCTAAACTAACATTATATACTAAAACAGTCTATTTGTTTGTTGGTGTAATAAGGTGTCACATTGATTTATGCCATAAAACCTGGTAATTTTCAGGAATCACTTTAATAAAATTAATAACCTTACTCACTTGTCCGATGTTGCTGCTTGCTAGCAGTTTATAATGTTGGAAATTATTACGATTACACACGCTACAAAAAAAAAAAAAAAAAAAAAACAAGTTCATCCGAACAGCAGGTGGCACTGTCTGAAAAAATCGATAGTTCTGGGAGTGCAGGTCTGAGCGTGCAGTTGGGTCTCCGGGCCTGCAGCTTCACCTTACTTTGTTTGCACTTTGCACTTTGTTTGATTGTCACCATTGTTGAGGGTCATATGCTGATTCTTGATGTCTGTGTGTGTTTCAAAAAAAGCCTTCAGATTATAATAGCACTTCTGGATCTCAAGCAGTAACAGAGATTTACTATAAAGAAATAATAATATAATATCTAGGCTATATGATCAGTTAATACTAGATGTCACTAATGAATCTGGCCATTTCAAAATAAGAATATCATCAAAACACAACCATTATGACTGTGCTTCCCAAAGCATTGTAAACCTAAATTGATCAACTTTGGCTTACAACACTTTTGGGAAACACAGCCCAGATCATAGTTTCTCTGGCCATAACAAATGTGCTCTACAAACACAAAGTTGGAGCAGCCAGAGATATATTAACGTTAATAAATAGTTAAGAGCCCAACTAAAGGAAATGTTTTTCACCATCATGGTGACTTAAAACTAAACTTTGATTAAAACATTAACATCTAAACATCTGTTCATTCTCAATAAGAACTTTTGTTGATGTATGACAGAAATAAAATCAATAATAAGCGTAATAATATTTAATGGCTGGAAGTCAGTTGTTGTGTCTCTCTCTTTTTCTCTCGTTGTTTCTTCAATGATTCTGCTTATTATCATCAGCTGTCACCACTAATTGTCAATCATCACTCAATCATCAATCAATTACCTCATTAACTTTAACACTGCTTCAGTGTTACTTTTTAACACCTGGCAAGATGGACTCATGTGTACACTTTAGGTGTTAATTTAACACTGGGGATTTTACATTAGTGGTGTTTTTTTTTTTTGCGCTATAACAAACGTGTCTTGAAAACACAGTTAAAGCAGCCAGAGAAAATCTAATGTTAAAATATCAAGAATCAAGAGCCCATCTAAAGCAAATGCTCACCTCCATAACGCTGACTTCAAACTTTATTATTTTCAATAAAACACACACATAGAAGGTGACGTTCTTGTGACCTTGTGCAACTTTGCCTAAAAGTTCTCTAAAAGTGATAAATTCTGAAATTTTACAGAATATTTGGGACATAAAGCGTCCTCTTTTGTTAATGAAAGTGCAGCAGTTTAAGGTTCTTTGTATGATTTTTTCATTTTATGGTCACATATGAACGTTACAAAGAGGATGTTTGGGGCAAACCTTAAAAGAACTCCACATCGTGACCGTCTCTGAATGTTCTGGAAACGTTACTAGACAACGTCCTCAACACCAGTGGACGTTCTGAGAATGTTCTGGGAATGTAAAATTTCTAGCGGGGTAACCTGTCACCTAGTACCGTTCCCAGAACGTTCAGAGACGGTCACGATGTGGAGTTCATTTAAGGTTTGGTGAATGTTCAGGACGTTCTGGGAATGTTTAGGGGACTATTACTATAGGACATTCTGATAACTTCCCAAATGTCCTCTTTGTAACGTTCTTGCATGACCATAAAATAACCAAAATAGAACGTCCCCCTAAACTCATATCGGGAGCGTTATTAAATGACCAACAGAGGACCATGTGGGAACATTCTGTTGATGTTGATTCTTGATATTTTAATAATAGATTTTCTCTGGCTGCTTTAAAGGTGCCCTAGAATTAAAAATTGAATATACCTTGGCATAGTTGAATAACAAGAGTTCAGTACATGGAAATGACATACAGTGAGTCTCAAACTCCATTGTTTCCTCCTTCTTATATAAATCTCATTTGTTTAAAAGACCTCTGAAGAACAGGTGAATCTCAACATAACACCGACTGTTACGTAACAGTCGGGATCATTAATATGTATGGCCCCAATATTTGCATATGCCAGCTCATGTTCAAGGCATTACACAAGGGCAGGATGTCTGGATCTGTACACAGCTGAATCAGACTAGGTAAGCAAGCAAGGACAATAGCGAAAAATGGCAGATGGAGCAATAATAACTGACATGATCCATGATATCATGATATTTTTAGTGACATTTGTAAATTGTCTTTCTAAATGTTTCATTAGCATGTTGCAAAACAAATTGTAGGAAAAAAACGCAAGAGAAATTCTGATCAGATGAATTGGTTTGTTTAGTGCTGATGATTCAATCATCATGCAGTGTCTTGATTCACTGATCCTCACCAAAATCTAAACTATGAGTGTATTAAATGTTAGTTTTGCATTAATTAATAGTTAGGTTTTTTTTTTTTTTAATTCATTATACAGACAGATTTCAGCAGAGTTTTTTAGACTCACACAGACATCATGAATCAGTGTATGATCCTCAACAATGGTGACAAACAAAAATCTTTTTTGAGACTTTAGTAGCTTGTTTTGTGATGTTTTGTCGCCACTGTTGAGGATCATACACATAATCTTGATGTCGAATCTACATGACGCTGTCTAAATTATTTCTGCACAATGATAAAAACTTTCAAATTATTAAAGAAGGACATGATTTTATGCATTATCACTAGACTACAACAACATGAAAGAACCTACAATATGAGGTCAGTGAATAAGGCCACTGTATGATGATAAAATCATCAACAATGAGCAACCAAATCCATTTGATCAGATTTTTATCTTTTTGTAACAAATGCTTTAGAAACACACAGCTACAACAATTAATAAAACAAAATAACATCCCCCAAACCTTAAAAGAACACCACATTGTGACCGTCTCTGAACATTCTTGGAACGTTACTAGGCAACATCCTTAACACCAGTGGGGACGTTCTGAGAATGTTCTGGGAACGTAAAATTTCTAGCGGGGTAACCGGTCACCTACTAACTTTACCACCATTGTTGTTTCTATGCTGGAAAGCAGAAAATTAGGGACATTCTAACGCATAATGTGAAAAGGCTTAACGTGGCTTCATTTACTAAGACAGTGTTATTAAAAACAAAATATAGTAAACACCAAACTAATAAAGCATGTACAGAAAAGCAGATGAGCAACGCAACACATTTAATTACCCATAAGCATTTCCTCCCATAAAGAAAACGCTTAATGGACAGTAACATTAAAGACCAAACTCAGTAAACACTATAATAAAGCACACTATACAGAAAAATTGGTGTGTGCAGAGTTTGATCTTTTAATATCACATATGGCTACATTAAGCGACGTTAAGCATTTTCTTTATAACGGTTTTATACAGATGAAAACTTGTGTAATAAAAAGCCAATTCACACTGTACCGTCAACACCAGCCAACAAACGCCAACAAACTTGTCTGTTGGAGTTTGTTGGATCGGTATGATACCCCTTGTTGGCATCTGTTGGCGTTGGTCGGAGTCTGTTTTCACCCGACTGAACATGTTTAATCGGTGTTTGTTGGGTCGTGAATGTCTGCGCAGTGTGAACAGTTTTCAACAAACGGCAACAAACGGGGGCACCACGATTGGACCGTAAAGGGCGCTTTCACTGTAGCGATCAAAGGGGCAGGGGCTCAAACCTAGGTTCAAGTCCCACTCAGAGGGTGTGCGAGTAGAACCCAGAGGGTTTATACTTACAACAGAAATAATGTTAATCTCTGAATATATTTTTGTAAAATGTGTTGTGAAAATGAAATATGAATATATCTCCATGAAATTTTGTTCAAATACCAAATATTTTGACAATCAAATACACATATACACTTTTAGTGATGTGAGGATTAGTGTTTTATTATTATAATTAGAGGTCAAGCACTGAAGGGACTAAATTGTTAGTTTTCTTAATACAATTCTTCCGCTCGAGTCTATGGCAGCCCATAGAACAATATGCTAACATTTTTAAAAAGGGCCACAGATAGAAGACAGTCTGAAATGTTACCATAGCAAATTTGGAGTCTCTACCTCAAACCCTCTAGTGCCACCAACAGTTCAAAGATTCACTCATGTTTATGCTTTTGACGCGTTAACTTCTAGAAACAAAATATTTTTTTCCCCTGATTCCATGGCTCATGCTGATTTGAATGCTATGATGTCATTTCCATCATTAAAAATTTTCTACCATTTTGAATTTTCCGAAAAACCTACCTTTTCTAACTTCTAGAGCGTTTGTCCAATTTGCACAAAATTTGCTATGTATCTACTCACACTCTAGGCAAAAAGTTATTAAAAGATTTGATCGGCCAATCCGTTCTTGTATAGCACATAACACCCTAGTGGTTAAGAGATATAATGAAAATTATGAAAATGCTTATAACATATGAAAAATTCAGCATATTGTCATTTAACTTACATAGTTAAGTTTGTTGGCCTATGCAGAGTTCTACAGTACCAAATCTGCCATTGTCTACCATACAAAACCTACTCCTCCTACAAAGAAAAAAAAAAAAAATCCTGAAAAAAAAAATAATAATAATCACAGGTTCCAAAAAATATTAAACAGCACAGTTTTACAGCACTGGTAATAATTAGAATGAATTCTGAAGGATCATGTGACACTGAAAACTGGAGTAATGGCTGATTAAAATTCAGCTTTGCATAGAAATAAGTATTTTAAAGTATATTAAAAAAGAAAAACATTTTAAATTGTAATAATATTTCACAATATTACTTTTTTCTGTATTTTTAGTCAAATAAATGCAGCCTTGATGAGCATATGAAAGTTCTTTCAAAATCATTAAAAATAGTAATGAAAAAAATATATATAGTGCTTCCATGTAAGTTGTAAGAACTATCTGTGATATGAAAATAATGTAGGGATTTATTGCCCCAGGGTTACACCCCTTATTTTCTGGGGTTTATTTTAACCCTTTTATCAGTACAGTTTATGGCGACTGTACGGGGGCTTTGGGTGGTATGTGATGTGTGGACTATTTTACACCAGGGTGACACCCTTTATACAGCACAGCTTATTGCGACTGTACCGGGGCATTAGGACCCACTCAGCCTACAGGTTGATCAGACCTGCTGGCCTTTCTAACACCTCTTCCCGCAGCTACCCAGATATAGTCCAGGCTCAACCCTGCTTAGCTTCAGTGGGTGTGCAGGTGAAAGCTTCAGGTTGACTGCTGCAAGGCTACTCAAACAGCTTTATTTCCAACTCTTTTATAACCTCTTATGTTGAATACAAATCTCAACAATGGTGGCATGCTTGATGCCACGATGTATTCTATAACAGACTATTATTAAGTTGAAATTAACTGCATCTACATGACAAAAAAAAAAAAAAAAAAAAGTGTAAAATGAGATGACTAGATGATGACAACCTCTTCATCATGTTGTCAACATTACTTTTTCCCTTGCTATTTGTGCCACAGTTAACAATTTCAGCAGGAAGAGAAAAACCTAACACTAAAGGTATGTTTACACAACAACTAGTACTAAAAATGTTGTACAGATGACAACATTATCAAAAACCCCCATTCACATGGATCCACGCAAACGACTAAAACACTGTATTACGCATGCCAGAGAAGTAGTTGGCGATGTCACTTTGTAAAGAAAGACTATGCGCATGCGCATATACACATTCTTTTACAGAGCACTCGCCTGGCGCATGCCTATCCACATACATGAAGATTTTATGAGCCCAGTGGGAGGTCTCCCACCCAGATATAGACCGGGCTCAATCCTGCTTAAGCCCCGGGTATACTTCACTTTCCGCGCCCGGACGCGTCACGTCCGCGCGTCTTTCAAAGTATACTACACCACTGACCACGGATGCGCGCGGATGACCGCGTTCGTCACATGCGCAGTACAGTTTTTTCTATGCTCTACTACCAGACATCGGAGAGCAGCACTGAGTCGTGTCATCAACGAGACATTCACTGACATGATCGGAGAAGAAAAGAAGTGCATCCTTTCCCATATTTTACGCCCCTCCATGAATTTGCTGCCCTAAACACGTCTTTGTACATTTTCAAACATGAATTGTACAAATGTGGTTACTTTTTAATCTCTTCGCGCAAACGCTGGTCAAGTTCGCTGTGTTTTTCTCTTTTTTTCCAAGCTGTTAAACCGGTCTTTTCACACTCTTCTTTGACGGCTGAATACTGTGCTCTATAGCTGTGCGTATTGCCACTAGTGGACTCTTCTATACTGCTTGCGCATGCGCTGTTGCACGCGGACTGTCCGCGCGGTTTCGAAATTTGGCCTGCACGCGGCCAGGGTATGCGGCCGGCCGCGACAAGTATAGGTCTCTGCGGAACAAAAGAGGGGCGTCTCCCAATTTTGGGGTGTTTTCTAACTGAGAGAGGTGTTTATAACGATCCAACCAAAAAAGTACGGAAGCCGGGATATGCGTTTTTTTTAAAGTACGGAAGCTTGAAAGGCCATTCAGTATTATTTTATTTAATTTTTTCTTGTTTTCTTATGAACACAACTACTTTTTTAATGTTTAGATCCAGAGAAACAATTATCGAGATAATGAAAAATAAATAAAATATTGCTGCATGCTTGACTTCCGTAAAAGGGAAACTATGCGTTTTTCCCCGAGTGCCTGCCCAGCAAACACAAAACGTTTTTACAACTTTTCACAACGTTGTATTTTGGTTGCAATTAGGTAATGTTGTAGTACAACGTTTTAAAAACGTTTTAAAAACGTTTTTTAAAATAAAAAAATAATGTAACCAAAATAAAACGTTTTAAAAACGTTGTGAAAATACCAAGCTGGTATGTTTTCTTTAAGTAGTCAAAAAAACGTTAATATCACGTTTGTCTACTACGAAAACGAAACTATACCAAATTGCAACTTTTGGGAGACGTTTTATTCAGGTGTTAAAATAACGTAATCTGCACGTTGGAATACGACGTTTAAAAAACGTCATGACAGTACCAAAATACAACCATGTCAAAACAAAGACTATGCTAGGGCCAAAACACATACATTCTGTTTTTTTTTTATTATTTGTTGTGCAATAGCCTATAGCCTACTTTTATTTGTACACCACGTTGATCATTTCTGGTATATAAAACATATGTTTTCTTTAGTCAAAAAGAAAAAAAGAAAAGAAAAAGAAAACGTAAGTATTCTAAAGCTATATTATATTATATTATATTAACCCCCCCCCCCCCCCATATTCAAATCCATCAGTTACAACCCCCCCCCCCCCAATATTTCAACATGAAAATTACAGTAGATCTATACTAAAATATGTATAATTCATTTATTTTTTAAAAATAATTTTTTTTATAATCGAATATGTGTTTGTCATAATAAATTATTAAAAAAAAATACCCCCCCCCCCCCCCTCCATTGAACCGATTGGTAACGCCCAACCAATGCGCATCGCATTTTCACCAAAACAACGCCAGTGGCGCTCTACTGTTTGAATGAATGAGAGCGGGTAGCACCAAAAAAGAAGAGAACCGCTGCCCAGCCGACTATATTAAACTTCTGTTCAAAGAGAGACGTTAAAAAGAATAAAGCATGTACTGAGAAGGAGGTATGAAAACATTGTAATAGTTAAGTACACTCCACATATATTTTAGCTAGCTAATCCATTGCAATTTAGCCATAACTATCAGTGTAACTGTAACCAATTACTAAAACAGCCATCTATTTTGTTACTTCATTTTTCAATAGCGTCTTATCAGTGACAAAAGTATTCAAATCGGTGTTTGTTTTCTTCCTTAATTAATCTGATTTTTGAATGAATTGGCTGAATGAACGATTTAAGTAGCTCACTCATTAAAACGTCGAATCGCTGCCACCTACTGGCGGTTTCAATAACATAATTTATTTATTTTTAGAATCACTCCGTTATGTTAGAATTTGATGAATAGTTATTCCATAAAGTTATGATAGATAGATAGATAGATAGATAGATAGATAGATAGATAGATAGATAGATAGATAGATAGATAGATAGATAGATAGATAGATAGATAGATAGATAGATAGAGAAGAAATAAATTATCCAATAACGCTACACATAAAACAGATTTTTTTTTTTTAATTAAAAAAAACACAAAAAAAACAGGCAGCATACCAACGCTCAACCCCCCCAATGTTGAAACCAAATCTACGCCCTTGACTCCATCAGTAGCCTATTGTTTTAACGCTGTAATGTAAACGATAGCTGCTTAACTTTTGACATGTTTAATTGGCGTGCGCATTTAACATTTCGAGTCCCGTGAGCAATCGGATTGGAGTCACCATGGAAACGGGGCGGCAACCAGGCGGCAACTCAACCAACTGACAAGTGTCAAGCAAGAGCACGACCGTCTGTCACTGTTATTTTCACTGCTTTCAGGTAAGTTTAGTGCCTAAAATTACACAAATAATACATACAACTGTTCTTGACACGTTCATACATGTAATTGACAAGCTTCTGTTGAATATTTTCTTCATAGAAAGGTTTGTTGTCTTTGGAAAAAGATCGTTAGAATCTCAACCGTTAGGCTAACTTTAAGAGGTAGACTAACTTGACTTAAACTCTTATTTATGAAAGTTTGGGCTTTTAATCACATTTTATGTGTAGATTAGAGGTTTTGATAGTTTTGTAAATGATTTTCTGCCAATTTGTCAATGGATGATTAGAAAATATAACTTAAAAGTATGCGGTGTACTGTTAATCGGTGACGTCACTTATATAGAGCATGAAAATGGGGTGAAACTAACGTTATTTCAAACATGTTTTGATATTTCATGGTAAATAAATATTGATTAAAATTGCACTGTGATTTCAGGAGCGTCAGATATATGAATAATTTATATTTATTGCGTCCAAACATAATTAAGTGACATTGTATGAGGAATACTAAATAAGTAAAGCTACAAATGTAAATGCTGGCATCTTAAGACTTTTTTTTACACACACACACACACACTCAGACAAACACACATAGCCTATATATACATATATATGTATATATATATATATACACATATATGTATATATATATACACATATATATACACACATATATATGTTCTGTATATTATTCTTTCTCATTTCTGCATTTCACCTCTATTCTATTTTTTTTTTTTTTTTAATAAACCTGACATTGAAGACTACATTTTGTTGGCCCTGTGACAACTTGTTTATGTTCCTAGATTCTTCCATGTTAAAGTTTGATCAAAAGTTTATCAAGTATTCAAAAAATTCATCAAATATTTTTTGAGTCCTCTATGGCCATCTTGTTTAACTCTGCATTGAGGACACTTGGTATAGAGTTAGCAACCTACAGTAAGGTCCAACATAATTCAAAATGAGACAGATGATAATAAAAAAGTACTGAGCATTGTGAATGTAAGAGCCTCACATTATATTAATAACAATCATTGTTGGTGTGTGAATTGCATTTTCAGGGCAGTTTGTGAAGACGAGATGCTGTGACAACCTGGACAGAAGTCAGTTCCAGATCCACCTTCAACACCAGACTTCTCATATGGATTGCTGTATACTAGCATATTATTATTCGCTTCAGAATTGGGTGCATGCAGACAAATGTTTATAACATTCTTTCTTTCTGGTGTTGTGTCGAATTCTGTGACCTACCAAATCATATGACTATAGGCATTGCATTGACCTAATCTGACTAAACCTAACCCTAATCCTACCCTTTTGATAATTAACCATGGTTTTACTATAGTAAAATCTTGTTGTTGTTTTTTTTTTGTTGTTGTTGTTTTTTTGACGTATTGATTACCATTTGTATAATCACACAAATACCATAGTTAAAACTGTTTTTCTAGCAGAACCATGGTTCATTTGTGGTAACCATGGAATTACTACAATGACTATATTTTTTTGCTTTTAATCATGGTAAAACCATGATAAATTTCCATAACCTACACCTTATAACCTACTAGGGTCACATAATTTAGTGGGTTACAGAATTCGGCATTATAACTGTTTGGATCAGCAATTAAAGGGTTAGTTCAACCAAAAATGAAAATAATATCATTAATTACTCACCCTTGTGTCAGTCTACACCCGTTAGACCTTCGTTGATCTTCGGAACACAAATTAAGATATTTTTGCTGAAATCTGATGGCTCAGTGAGGCCTCCATTGCCAGCAAGTTAAAGGATTAGTTCACTTTTTGAATGACAATGTCCTGATAATTTACTCACCCCATGTCATCCAAGATGTTCATGTCTTTCTTTGGTCAAAAAGAAATGAAGGTTTTTGATGAAAACATTCCAGGATTATTCTCCTTATAGTGGACTTCAGTGGACTCCAGACGATTGAAGGTCAAAATTACAGTTTCAGTGCAACTTAAAAGGCTTTCAGTGATACCAGACAAGGAATAAGGGTCTTATCTAGCAAAACGGTCAGCCGTTTTTTTTAAAAATACAACTGCATATGCTTTATAAACAGAAATGATCGCCTTGCGAGTGCTTTCATGTTCCGTATTCTTCTAATGCTGTATATTCAATGCCTTCCCTATTCTACGTACGGAAAAAAACTGAACTGGTGCCGGGTTCGTTCCGTAAGTTGAATAGGGAAGGCGTAGGACATACAGCGTAAGCTTTTTGAAGCATACACAACCCAGGAGCACTCGCAAGGCGATCATTTGTGTTTATAAATCATATACAGTTATTTTTTATTTTTTTCGAAAATGACTGATCGTTTCACTAGATAAGATTCTTATTCCTTGTCTGGTATCATTTAAAGCCCTTTTAAGCTGCACTGAAACTGTAATTTTGACTTTCAACCATCTGGGATCCATTGAAGACCACTATAAGGAGAATAATCCTGGAATGTTTTAATCAAAAACCTTCATTTCTTTTCGACTGAAGAAAGAAAGACATGAACATCTTGGATGACATGGGGTGACTAAATTATCAGGACATTGTCATTCAGAAAGTGAACTAATCCTTTAATTTACACTTTCAGTGCCCAGAGAGGTACTAAAACGTTTAAAACAGTACAGCGGGCCTACTAATATTAGTATTGGGTCTTAATATTGTAGAACAGCACAAGGGTGAGTAATAATATTGACATAATTTTCATTTTTGGGTTTACTATGTCATTAAGACAGCTCCTAGCTGCCACCTACTGGCATAACAATGTAACCTGCAATGAAAGCGCTGAAAAATCGAGAAATCGCTAACATAGTTTCTCAAAATCAGGTATTTATTGAACAATAAACTTCTTATTTAATATATATTTATAAGTTCCGATGCCTATATATCTGTAATTTGTGTTGAAAAAAATCCTTAAAATATAAGCATTAGTTTTACTGCAAACAAGTGATTAAAATATAATTATTATAATCGCAATAAAATAATTTGTATCTATTTAAAATGAAATACTTTACAATTTACAAATTAAATGTTTTTTTCTTCTGTAAAAACATCTGTCCTCTCTGAAATTTCTTGGAATTTGTTAATGATCCATATTTAAATTCGCCAGTCATTGCATAATTTTCATGTGTTTTATTTATTTACATATTTACCTTTTTTTCCATATCATGTTACTTTTTTTACATTTTGTGAATAAATATGAGTGACAAAATTTGTGTGTAGTATAAATTATTAGGCCTACATATATGTTAATGTAGGCTTATACAATGGACAACAACCAGAGGTCTGCTCTACAGGTAAGGTAGTGCAATGTAAAAAAAGTTCTGCTGAATATTCAGATTTACAGAAATGTTGTAAACTGACATAATAGCTTATGATGAATTATAAAGAAATATAAAATACACCACTTAATGTATTTATCTTACTATACATTTATGTTTTATATATTTGTTTTATATGGTTTTAGTCATTTTATCTGGAAAGATAACACTAAAAAAAACATTTTGATGGCAGCATATGAAGTACCAGTTTGGACGTGTCAAGTACGTTTTTAAAACGTTGCAAGGAGACATTCAGACGTGATAAAAACGTTATAAAGACTTTTCTGCAATGTTGTGAAAAAACGTATTTATAACGTAAAAAAAACCCGACATCTGTCGTATTAAATACGTCCGATTAAAACGTTATCACGACCTTTTCACAACGTGAAAAAAACGTTTTTACAACGTTATTGTGTTTGCTGGGTGCCTAGATATATGGAAACATTTTACATTCATTTATTTTGAAGAGTATGAACTATTTTACAGGACCTGTAGCTTATAGCTCGAGAGGGCGAAATATATGATTTATGCAAGTTTTATTAGCCTACTCCGTTTTTTTAGTGCTAGTTATTTATTTATTTTATTATTATTATTTTGCATAAACTAGCCTACGAATTATAATGACACGGGATGTAATTTTGTCACAATGGCTATATATTTTACATAGACAAGTAGTCATTTGTCTGAACTTATCTGATCGGCGTCATTTGGTTGGACATGCATGGGGTGTAAAAATACTATAGTAATTGATAGTATATAGTGTTTTTGAAACAGTAAATTGTAGTATAGCCTACTGTATATTATAGTATTTACAACACTTTATTGTTAATGAATGCTACAGCAGCATAGGCTGTAGTACTTTAGTTTTTACTACAGTAAACTGCGTGTATTGTAATATATAGTTTAAAGAAAACTTAGCACAGTATTGGGTAACGTAATTTGTTTATATTACTATAGTTGTTATATTACCACAGCAATAGCCTATATAATTACCACAACAAATTAATTCAAGTATGGTTCAAAACACTATAGTATTTACTATAAATTACTACGGTATTTTTTCACCTCAAATAGTTTCTTAAGGCTAGATCGCCTTCTTGTGCTACTAGTCTTGTTTAATGATTGATGCTCTTCAATATGAATATAACGCAGAAGAACACAACCGGTTGCACGCGATCAACAGCCTATTTTATTTAATCTCTCGCATGCCAAATTTCACGTGCATAGTGTAAACCTTCGTCATAAAAGCTATAGTATTATATATTTAATATATAATATTATATATATAATATTATAATGATATAACCACTGCACTAACAGACAAGCAGAGAGAATACATAGGCTAGACAGTGCTTGTGATATAATTAACTTTAATTTTAAGTGTAGCCTAATTGTTTCTTATAGGCTATCAACCACACAGAAACACATGACTGTCTCAGCGTATATTGTATGAGTATAAGCTTTATATGCATTCATAAGACTACTTACTGACCTTGTGTAAACTTAAAAAAAAAAAATGTGTTAACCTGAAATGATGACTCTGAAGACTTTAAACTTTATAATCATTTTATTGACCACAGACACTGTAGCCACAACCTCGCAAAACTAAAACAAATCAAGTGACTAACAGATACATCAAATAGAATAGCGAATGTTAGCTAATAATAGTTATCGCTAGAAGTGAGTGGAAGATTGCTTGGAGCTTTTTACAACGAGCTAGCAAGCATACTCACACAAAAGAAACGTTAAACAACTTAAATAATACACTTACATTCATATACAATATATCTCTTATTGTTTTTCCGGAAATATCCCACTCGATTTGAGCAAATCAGGTAAAGAGGTTGAAAAACACCTATTCCCGTGTGACAACACCCCAAAGTTGGGAACCGCCCCTTTCTGTTCCGCAGAGACCTCCTTCTCGGCCGCGAGCCCTCCGCATGACGAAAATTACGTCATGCGGACGGTACACGAACGCGGGCGGCCGAAGTATACCCGGGGCTTTAGCTTCAGTGGGTGTGCAGGGCTTAGACCTCGTATATAGCAAAAATATATGGAACTGCAAAATATAATGTGATATATTACATAATATTGCATACCTCGAATGGCTATTCGAGGCTTAATCGCAAACGATTGTTTAACCAAAAAAATAAAATAAAATAAAAAATAAGTCCTCTATTGTGTGGTGTCACTACGATTATTTAACTGCTCCCCAAACAAGACTGAACGTCCCAGATCTCAAATGAGCGGACTGCCGCTGACGTGATAACCGCGATAGCCAATGAGAGCAAACAAGCGTCACCTACCGGATGTTGCGTGCTTGGCAGCCACAAACATTCCACGAAAGTGTAGAATTGAGAAAGAAGACGACACAGATATATACTTTTATTTTTCTATTTTGCTTGTCATTGTAAAGCACAACGTGTTACTGAAGCCTGCTGACAACATAATTTGTCCTCCATTTGTTTTTCTTCCAAGTCACGTTTGATCTCTCGATCAACAGGTGTGTGGTATTGCGGTCCGGTTTAATAATCTAGTGTTCGTCCAGAGGATTATAATGCTAACTGTCATGTGGTCTCCCACAGTTTTAAAATGTTTTAAGATTTGAAAATAGTCTAGTCAGTGTGTCCCAGGCCTTTAATTGTACTTTGGCAGACTGTGTTTGTTGTGGAAAGAGAAGCTGATGGTGTTGTCTACATGATGAAGAAGATACAATCATTGTATAGTTGGCTGGTGTCATCTAGGATTCTTTAAAATTATTGATGCAAAAACTTGGGAAAATGAGATCCAAGCTGATGATAAAGTTGATGAAAAATTATTTATTCATTAAAATTTAAATTTAGCCTCACACGCAAACTTTAAATCGATAATGAAAATACTTAATAAAACCAAAAGGTAAAATAACCATCATAAAAGGAGTAGTCAATAGTTAATAATTAATTTAGAGTATTGTAAAATCCAGAGTATTGCATCTAATAGATGAAGGTCAAAAAGAATTAAAACATTTGCAGATAAGAAAGAACACTGTTAGACATTTCAAGGGGTTTTTAAAGTAACTTACTGGCAACACTGAAGCAACACAATTATTCCAAAATATCATTTTATTTTTTATTGAAAACATTGCATATATGTCACAAAATAAACAGTCTGCCAATGCTGGAAAGGATGTGTTAAAAATGAAATTATTTACACATTAATGGGAGAGTTTAGGGACAACATTTTTGTGTGTTAATTTTAACTCATTAAGCGGTTATTGTTTGTAACAAAATAAATGTGTCAAAAAGCTTAGCACAAAGATGTGTAAATGTGTTAAATTAACACATTATGTGTTGTCCTTCACTACATGCATTATGTTAAAAAACATACAACGATGTAAAGTCAATGGTTGTTTAGCTTATTGTCAAAAAAAAATATTGTAATTAAATATCAAAAATTGCATTCATGAAACTGCAAAATATAAATACATTTTTAAGCAGTCAAAAATGAAATGTCTAACACAGTGAAATGATTTTGAAAGTGGGGTTACCTAATGAGATTGAGAAAAGAACTGTTTTTTCCTATTTCCAAAATTTGATTAATGTACACTGGTGGCCAAAAGTATTTAAGTGTCTTAATGTTTTTGAAAGAAGACTGTTCAAGAAACATTTCTTCTTATCAATGTTCTCCTCTAAATTGAAAAAAAAAAAAAAAAAAAGACAACACACTGTTTTTGTCCACCTTTGGAAATAAATGAACTTCTCCAAAGATTGGTTCCAGTTCAGAACTTGACTGACAACATCAGAATGTTTCCTGGTCTGTCCACGAAAACAAATGTAAGTAGTGTAAGTAATGTAAAAAAACTGAGTAGTCCTTCAAAGGAGATCCAGGCTCTAACACTATATAAAAACATGAGAGAGAGAGAGAGAAAGGAGAGAATTCCATATTCTCCATATTTTTAAATCTTTTTTTTTTTTACTATAACTTAAAGGGTTAGTTCACCCAAAAATGAAAATTCTGTCATTTATTACTTACCCTCATGCCGTTCCACACGTGTAAGAACTTCGTTCATCTTTGGAACGCAAATAAAGATATTTTTGTTGAATAGCATAGGGAACAATGACATTTCCTCTCTCAAGATCCATTAATGTACTAAAAACATATTTAGATCAGTTCATGTGAGTACAGTGGTTCAATATTAATATTATAAAGCCACGAGAATATTTTTGGTGCACCAAAAAAACAAAATAATGATTTATTTAGTGATGGCCGATTTCAAAACACTGCTTCATGAAGCTTTGGAGCGTTATGAATCTTTTGTGTCGAATCAGCGGTTCGGAGCGCCAAAGTCACGTGATTTCAGCCGGTTGAAATCGACCATCACTATATACGTCGTTATTTTGGGTTTTTTTGACGCACCAAAAATATTCTTGTTGTTTTATAATATTAATATCGAGCCACTGTACTCACATGAACTGATTTAAATATGTTTTTTAGTACATTAATGGATCTTGAGAGAGGAAATGTCATTGCTCCTTATGAAAGCCTCACTGAGCCATCGGATTTCAACTAAAATATCTTAATTTGTGTTCTGAAGATGAATGAAAGTCTTACGGGTGTGGAACGACATGTGGATGAGTAATAAATTACATTATTTTCATTTTTGGGTAAACTAACCCTTTAAGAATATTTATGTATACATTTAAGTAACATCTTTTTGTCAATAGCATATTCAAAAATTTTAGCTGAACTGTAAATTAAATTATGCCAGATTAAATTATTACTTGCATATCCTAAATTCTGTCCAAAAATGCTGAGATCCGTAGAGAGAAAGATTATAATCGACGATTTAGCCAATTTCAGCCTGTCTGGAGGGAAGGGGGAGCTGTGTGAGATAAATACACAGTAAGACGCATGCAAGAAATCATTATGTGATGATTTTTCTCCTCCCTACAGTAGTTAACCTACCTGAGCGCTAATATTAGGACCTTCCTGGTCAGTTGGGACTGCAATGGTAGAGTCTTCGGCCTAATAAAAGATCAAAATAATTCAAAAGTATAAACTAAAGTTGTTTATAATGCTAAATTTGGTATGAATGATTTAGTGAGAATTGTAGTGCTTACCTGGATAAATGTAATCTGGTGAGACTGAACATAGAAAATGGTCCATCTTCTGATTGGTTCATTTGCTATGTAATAAATAAAATGTTTGAAATGATGTAAGTCACTTATTTGATAAAAAAGTTAGCAAATTTATAATGCTACCTAGTCTGCACCAGTGAATCCACTGCTTGCTTCACATATTGCTAATTCAACAATGCTAGTGACTGATGCATTAGCTGTGCTTCAGCTATACACTACTGACAATGACAATGAACTTTATGGCCCGCAAAATGTCGCTGTGGCGCGCTTTTAAACCAGTATTACAATAAAATAGGCAGAAAACATTGCTTTTGTTAAGTCATTTAAGTAACAATATGATTTCGAGTAACGTTACAGCTTACCTCAGAAATCTTGCTAGCAGTCACCGGCGCTTTGTTGCAGTTGAGACCTTTAAAACACGCATACATAAATAGTAAATATTAAATTCCATAATCTAACAAAATCATTGTCAAATGAAACGTTAACGCAGTTTACCGTGGTAAAGATTTTTTTTTTTACCTTGTTTGCTGGTCTCTCTCTCTCTCGGGGATAAGTCTTCACGGGGTGCATCAGTACACCGGCCGCAGACTGTGGCGCTGCCGCGCTGGTTCCGTCTCTACCCCGGACGCGAACGACGCGATTCAACAAAAGACAGAACCCATTACAATCACTGTTGTTTGCACTGAATGCTCCGGCGCGACACGACAAATCCCAGACAGTATAACGTTACTGATGCCCCGTTATATGTACGGTACTCTGAGTCCAAGCGCTCGCGCCATTTCTGACACAAGGGACAAACAGGTTTGCATTTTGTAAAGGTCCGGTAGCTTCAGTGTGTCCAATAAAGACAGCCACGGGCTGTTATCGTTGTAGACACGCGGTGTAAGGCAAATAATGTCAAACCGAATGTACAGAAAGAGGAAAATAAAAAAAATGGAGCCAGAGGATCCGTTACAGCAAATACAGTAGTATACTGCAAATTTAAAAAAATACAGTAAATCGCTGTATGTAGTGTGTAACGTCACAGAAAATTCCCATAATGCAAAGGGAATCACAGTTATTTACTGTAAAGGGAATTAGCAGTATAATACTGGGTGATATATGGTAAATAACTGTAGAAATTACAGAAATGTCTAACAGTGAAGAAGCAGAAGCCCAGGAGAGCAAAGGAGAGAAAAAGCTAAATTATCAGTAACTCATACCATAAGCATACAGGGAAATTCCCAACCCACTCAAACTGATGTTTTTGTTAAAATGAAAAAGGTTAATTAATTTCACCCATTACGTCGTCCACTGGTCCAGTGTCAAAAATAGTTGTCTTAAGCTTTAGGGAATTTTGCAAATCTTACACTATCAAATGTCATAAGAAATTAATAACAGACATGTTTTGCACAATCATGTCAGCGTGACCTGTCACACTGGAACACTTTAAAGAACAATTAAATAACAAGCATACATACTCTTAAATATAAAAGAATAATGACCATAAGGGTGTAAATACTTGAAAATATGATGAGAATTAATATATAAAGTAGGAGTACATGAATATATGAAAGCAAAAGTAAAATTGATAAATCATAAGCCATAAATGATTAAAATAAATATTAATAAAATGCATGAATATTAATATTGACCATTTTGGACACACCAATTATATAATTTTTAATTATGATGTGACTTCAAACTAAACATTTTCAACAGAACATCTTAATTCTCAATAAGAACTTCTGACAGAAATCGGGTCAATCTGGTAATTAATGTCTTCGTTTATCTTCAGTTGATTTCATCTAAAGCTGTGGCTGAAGTCAGTTGTAATGTATTCAGTCATTAGTTCCATTAATGGTAAACGTTTGGCACCCTGTAGTGCCATGGATTTTTTCAGTTTTTTTCCCTTTTTTATTTTTGCTGTTTATTCCAACCAAAATTCAACATCTGCCTAACGTTGGACCTTTGTATCAAACAAATGTTGAGTTAAAACGTCAACCTGATTTTCATTTTTAACCAAAATCCAATGTAATCCAATCCAACTTTTGTTTACAGCTAAATTTGTGAATTTTGTGATCATGTTTTGATTTACAGTTGATCTAGGAGCTTTATACAGCTTTTTACAGCAGATGCCATTAAAAACAATGCATTCTGGGCAATATTTTGCATGGTAAGCAATTGCTGTTAATTTACAAGCCCATTTTCCATGCTGTTCTATTGTATTTATGTATTATGGTTTTGTACTGTAGTATGTAATGCATTGTGGGCTGGTCCATTTGAAGCAATAGCACTGAACAGGTGTTTCACAGTGAATATAGGAGTTTGAGTACAAGTAAGTCTTCGCCTATGCATGGTCGAGGCACTCATAATAGCAGAAATGATAGAAAGGTGGCCCAGTTTTGCACAACACAACTAAAATTAAAAAAAAAAGCAAATATAAACACAACAACACTGCAGAATCAAGCCATAACAACAGAAATGCTTTTACTTTTTTTCTGTTCAAGATTTGAAATTAGTCCATTGTCACCAGTATAAACCATGCATGTTTAGCTGTAAAGTACCCTCTGAGTCGACCACAAAGTGGTCTGATTGTGCACAGTATATATACTGGCCCATTGGAACTTCAAGCTGGTTTATGAATATGTTGGTACCCCAGTTGAAAAAAAAGACATTTCTATAATGTACTTAAAGTTTTTTTTTTTTTTTTTTTTTTTTTTTTTAACACTTATTTTGTACTTTATATACTAAAAAATATTCTTTAGTACTTTTTAAGATGATCTGAAAAAAAAATCTAAGTGTACTATTTTGAGACACCATGAAATATAAACTAAATGTGCCTTTTATTATCTTTGTATTTAAAAATGTATTTAGATACCACTTATAGTACATCTGAACCCATAGTGTGCTACAAGTGGTAACTAAATACATTTTTTAAAACACACACTAATATCAGCTCAAAAACTGTGGTGAGAGCTTCATGGAATGAGTTTCCATGACCTTGTGACTTATTTACATTGTTATTTCTTTCAAGTTGTGTACATTTTGCGACTTTTATTTAGAAAATAAAAAGATTCTACTTACAAAGTCAATGAAATGCCAAAACTCTCTGTGACTTTATGTGGTCTTCTGCTTTGTGGCCGAGTTGCTGCTGCTTGTAAACATTTCCACTTTCCAATAAATCCACTTACAGTTGACCTTAAAATATGTAGCAGGGATGGAATTTCAGGGATGAATAACTGACTTATTGCAAAGGTGTCATCCTATCACAGGACCATGTTTGAATTCATTGAGCACTTAAGAACAACCCTTTTTTCACAAATGTTTGTAAATGCAGACTGCATGGCTAGGTGCTTGATTCAATACACCTGTGGCAATGGGTCTGATTACCTGAAGTCAATGATCAATTAATTAACACTTTTGTCCATAGTGTAAATTATTTATTCATCTGCATTATTACATTTTTTTTTTTTTAATTCATGTGCCCTCGTAATCTTTAATCAGATTAAATTCCCCTTCTTTTTGCAGCAACATCTCTTCCGGATTTGTTTACTGATGCTAGGGCAGGACAACCTGTTGCTCAAATGATATCCAAGCAATAGCAAACCACAACCATTCAACAATCCCATCATTTCAAGGGGCCGTATTCACAAAACATTTTATCTACCACTAAGAGTTCTCCTTAGTGATGTTACGTTCTGTGCCGAGGCTTCGGAGCGTGTCGAGAAATCCCGGAAGCTTTCAGTGAAGCGCGTATAGCTTTAGATCAATGACGTCATTGATGACGTTCGAATCCTCGCTTCTGCCTGACTGGTTCGAATGGTTCGACTGGATGCGGTTTGAATCTTGGCGCGACATTTTGACAGATATAAACCCATGGGATCCCCTCAGAATGTGTGGTTTTAGAATAATAATATAGCCCCTCCTGAAATGCCTGTTATGACCAAAGAATTTATTACACACATTTAATAGCCCCAATCATTTAAAAACCAATACGTTTATGACACAATTATGTTGTACAATCATTATATACAACCAGAAAATACACAGTACATTCAAATAAATATATAAGTCTTTGTGGAAGTTGATTTTTTATTCACCGTTATTTCTAAGCCATAATTGCCGCAAAATAAAGTGTATCACAGATCACACCAGGGCTGCGTTTAGCCCCGACAAAACGTTTTTTATACGGAAACGGTGGCGCGTTGAACACGATGGCTGTGTCCGAAAACTGGAAAATGCTGCCTTCCGAGGACACATTTCAAGGTAGTAAGGCAACAAGGCACTTCCGAATCCAATGTTAGCTTCACTTCCTCTCTCATGAGATACCTTCCTCAGATCGATTTTTGAAGGAAGCATAGATGTATCCTTAGCTGCCTTTGATATCCCACAATCCTGTGCTTTCCATTCTGTGACAGTTGAGCTAGAAAAATAAAGATGGCGTCCGAAAGTTGCGTTTGCTGCTCAGTTTTTGTACAAATGTACGATTTTGATCAACATATTTCAATTTTGATATCATTTATATCGAGAAATTACTACTGTAGTAATTAAATATTTGTTTAGTTCTCATCAAATCTCACGCTATATTGCTGTAGATCATTAACTTGTTACACTGCCTCAGAAGTCTGTCCGAAATCAATTTCGTGAGGTACCTTCATGCACAATAAACCACGCGGTATTAAAGAGACAGCTCGCACAATGGGTATTAGCCTAATGTAACAGAGACAAAATTATACAGAACAAGTTCCTTTTAAGCCCATTCCACCGAGGAAAGTATTCCAGAAAACATCTTAATACATGAACTGAAACAAATTTGTACAAACATATGGGTCAAAATATCTCCTAACTGCATCATACATCTGATCAGCACATTCAGAAATATTCTGAGGTTGAGATTTTTAGCAGAAAAGGATATTTATTGCAGTAGTTACTCCAAACATCAGGTAATGTGCGTTTTAAAGTGTGCTAATTTTTTAAAGATGAAATGGTTAACTCCTGCTACAGCCATATTTTGTCATGTTTGCACAGTGAATCAAACTTGTTACACCAGGTTTAAGCATATAAAAAAGTATACAACATGGACTTTACATGTAGGCTAAATATATTTAAAGTTAACTTCTCATCCATTTGCCAGATGAGGTAAAAAAACAAAAACAAACAACAACAACAACAACAACAACAACAACAACCATTTTTCCATTAGTTGTCATATTGATTGAACTTTCAGTGGAATTTTGCTCACTTTGACTAAAAAAACTGCAACTTTACAATGTACAAAAACAGTCTAGTTGGCTTTATTAGAGCTGAGTTTACACCATAACCTGTCCCAGAATGCCTCATGCATCTCTGGGTCCTGTGGCCAGTCTAGATAGGTTCTAGTTTTTACCAGCCGAGCCAGTCTATGATGGGAGGATAGCAAGTGAGACGGAATCATTTCTAGGAAGACCAGGATAAGAATGTCCCTGTGTTCTACCTGGAGCCTGTAGGTGGCCAGCTGCATCTCCAAAGAACACCAGTTGCTACTGAGGTAGTTGCGACTGACGAGACAAAGAGTCTGGCGACTTGCGTAGATGCTGTCTGTGATGTTTTCCACAATATCTTCTCCCAACTGAAAGTCCCGACTGTGCAGACGCAAAAACGGAGGGCCGCGTCTCTCTAAGTTAGGAAGAAGTTCCTCCATGACCCAGTGTTCATCTTTAGAGCTGTAAGACACGAAAACATCATAGCGGTACTGATGTTTACCGTTCCCACGCAAAGCATCTCTGAACCATCCACTGGTGATGTGATAGAAAGGCGCGACGTATGCCTGCAAACTTATATGACAGTACCACAATAATAAAAATACACAAAAGTGCTGAGGTGGAGGCAAAGAACACAAATTCAATTTCAAATGAGCAGTTTTCCTTAGCATAACCAATAAAGTTAAGGTGGTCAATTCTGTAAGGCCTGATTTTCCTGCTAAACAAAAACTGAGATAAAGCGTCCTGCAATAATGTAATAAAACTTTAATCTGGAAAGAAGATCTCAAAGAAGTAGCAATGGACAACACCTTGCCCCCACTCCAAAAGGACAACGCCTCCCCCCACCACACCCACACCCACACCCACACCCACACACACACACACTCTCCTTCCCCCTGCCTCAAGTCATTGAAAGTTATTCAAAACATATAATGTAACTTTTGTATCTATTGTTTTTCCCTTTTCATGTTTGGTATCATTTAATTTGTCTCAGTGCGATTGGTAAAACGGTCTCAATTTCATAGCAGTCACTAGAATTATGAAGAAGATGGAAAATTAAGGAAAATTCTGTCCTCTTTTTGGGTGGTGTCTCTTCTCCTCTCCCCCAAAACAGGTGTTGGTGTAATAAACATTTACGATCCTTTTGTTCTGGTTCTGGTATAAAAGGTAAAGAGCAAAGCAGTCAGGGGGGATCATCTGTAGGAGAGGCCCCCCAGAGATGGGTGAATGTCTGAGGACATTCACCCATCCCTGTGTATATGCATTT